>NC_084551.2:57247500-57260000 GCF_033978685.3 Nerophis lumbriciformis | reverse complement strand
TTGATAAACGGTTTTCGCCTTGCATAGGAGAGTTTTAACTTGCACTTACAGATGTAGCGACCAACTGTAGTTACTGACAGTGGGTTTCTGAAGTGTTCCTGAGCCCATGTGGTGATATCCTTTACACACCGATGTGGCTTGTTGATGCAGTACAGCCTGAGGGATGGAAGGTCACGGGCTTAGCTGCTTACGTGCAGTGATTTCTCCAGATTCTCTCAACCCTTTGATGATATTACGGAGCATAGATGGTGAAATCCCTCAATTCCTTGCAATAGCTGCTTGAGAAAGGTTTTTCTTAAACTGTTCAACAATTTGCTCACGCATTTGTTGACAAAGTGGTGACCCTCGCCCCATCCTTGTTTGTGAATGACTGAGCATTTCATGGAATCTACTTTTATACCCAATCATGGCACCCACCTGTTCCCAATTAGCCTGTTCACCTGTGGGATGTTCCAAATAAGTCTTTGATGAGCATTCCTCAACTTTATCAGTATTTATTGCCACCTTTCCCAACTTCTTTGTCACGTGTTGCTGGCATCAAATTCTAAAGTTAATGATTATTTGCAACAACAAAAAAAAATGTTTATGAGTTTGAACATCAAATATGTTGTCTTTGTAGCATATTCAACTGAATATGGCTTGAAAAGGATTTGCAAATCTTTGTATTCCGTTTATATTTACATCTAACACAATTTCACAACTCTTTGTATAACCAGAAATAAACTAAACCATTTCCTTAACCAGATATAAACAAACGCAAAACTATGTTGAATTCATTCTATGTCCAAAAACATGAACTTACTGAGCTGTATCCTAATTTGTGTGTATATTTAATTACAGATTATATCCCCAAAAAGTACATTCCTGTTTTTTTTGGGTGGAATTGATCTTGAAATCGTCATAATAAACGTCAGGTAGCTTGGGAGCTAATGTTCAGGTAGCATTGTCTCTCTGACCTGCAGTCAGATCTTTGAGTCCAAACGCGTGTGGTGCTGGCTCGAGCGCAAAGAAAGAACCGACCCCAGGTCAGTGTCTGTCTTCGCGGGTCTGCGGCCGCGTCGTGCACGAACAAAGGGGGGCGCGAGTCTCCGTACTCTGGCGCGAGGGCTGACGCACAAGGCACCTGCTGCGTCGCTCCGGTTGGCTCTTCGCTCACGTCAATCATCTTTAGTCCCGCCCCGCGCCTGTCATCATTGGCTAAGGACGTCATCGCTTTGAGCTTCCCAAAGACGCCATTCGTCACCGCTTCCGTGTTGGCGCCCGTCGAGCCAGTCCACGGGGGGGCGGGTCTTTACTGCTCCGTTGTAGCTTTTCATTGGCCGGCGCCGCCTTCTTGTCGCTTCTGATTGGCGCCCGTACCGGAAGCGGTGAAGCCTTTGCCCTCACGCCGCTTCTGTGCGTCTACTTTAAGGACGCTGGTGTGTGTTGGAGCGGCGCCGCTGGCTGGGGCTTGGAACGGTGCGATGATAATAGACGCATATGCGGTAGACAACACACCTTTCACTCAGCGAAACACCCACGAAACAGCTTCCGGACGCTCCTCGGCGCACCTTTAACCACTTGGAGCGAAGGTAAGGGCTAATCCAACTTAAAGAGAAGCCGGCGTGATCGACACCCTTGAACGTCTCATATTCCTGTGTAGTCATTGCTGGGGGTGAGGCGTTCACGGGCTTTACCTTTGTTTAAAAGACGCCTCTCCAATTCTCTTTGAGTCCGACAAAGACAATATATATTGAAAACACGACACATATATAGTCTACGGGGTTTTTTGTTGGCTAGTTGGAAGGTGTGGCTGCTTTGCTGTCATCATTATAGCTTTAATAGGGCCTGCTGATAAAACGTCTCATCATGCACCTTGGGGAGAAAGAAAGGCGTGTCCAGACCCTGCCCGGTGCACACAGCTAAAGACACAATCAGTAAAAATAGCTAAAGACACAATCAGGAACTGACCCCCCTCTCCTTGAAGTTATTGTCTATCCGGATGTTGCTATGGAGGCTTTGCTTGTGTGTGTGTGTGTGTGTGTGTGTGTGTGTGTGTGTGTGTGTGTGTGTGTGTGTGTGTGTGTGTGTGTGTGTGTGTGTCTTAACAAGTTACGACCAAAATCATGGTCCCAATAGGGAAAACCATTGCATCGGGTAGAGAGCCATAATACTAGAGTCCGTGAACATTGCTCCAAAGTCAGGATCTTTCTGTTGATTTAATGTACATACACAAGTAAAGATTGACAGGTGCAAAGGCAGCAATATATGATAAAACAAGATGGCAGCTAAAGAAGGACTTCCCTTATTCATCCCCGAAAAAAGCCGCCAGGTGAACAGCTGATTTTACAACTTCCTGTGCTGACGTAAGACAAGCCATATGTGACCATAGGATGAACAAATACTAAGACTATAGTGGCCATTAACAGTTAGCTTCTACTTTTCATAATTTTGCCAAGTAAAATTCAGATTATTATTATAATATTGCCAACATTTTTTAGTTTTCTTATTAAATTGTGACTTGTCGAGTAAAATGACGACTCTTTTCATAAAATTGTCAAAATTTAAAGCATTTCTTGTATAATTGCGCCTGTTGTTGAGTAAAAGTCCAACTTTTATCGTAATATTGCACAAATGTTCAGTTTTTCTTGTCAAATTTTGAATTGCGTTGAGTAAAACTACGACTTTTATTATAATACTGCCAACATTCTAAGTTTTTCTTGTGAAATTGTGACCTTTTTCTTGTGAAATTGTGACCTTTTTCTTGTGAAATTCCAACTCATTTTTCACAACAGGCTTTTTTTATATATGCATAGTATGTATATATTATTAATGTTGTAAATACACTTATTTATATATCTAGAAAGGCTGGTCCTAAAGAGGGAGGCATTTTTCTCATGAAGGTACAAATACAAAAGTGTGTGTGTGTGTGTGTGTGTGTGTGTGTGTGTGTGTGTGTGTGTGTGTGTGTGTGTGTGTGTGTGTGTGTGTGTGTGTGTGGGAACAGGACTAACAAGACAGAATTGTGGACAAATGAGTCTCCCACGCTCTCACAGCTGCACATAACACAAGGGTTTATGATGACAACTTTTATGCAAATGCTTTCCCCGCGCGCGCGACATTGTTCACATTTCTGATTCCTGCCACTTGCCGCGTTATGCAGCGTGGAAAGGAAAATGGAACTTTTATTGTAGTTGCGCTTTACAGAAAGGATGACAAAATGACATTTCCAGTACAAGCCCGTCCAAAAACAGTTGCAGTATTGTAGCAAATGCGTATCTTTTATCTGTGCGTCTGTAATCTGATTGTGTGTGTCTGTATCTCAATCTGTGTGTGTGTAACCAGATCAGAATAACATGATTGGGTGCAAGTGGTGAGTTTTTGTAGCAAAACTATTTGCAATCTGTGCGTCTGTAATACCATTCACGTGTCTGTGTACTCATGTGTGTGTCTGTATCTCAATCTGTGTGTGTGTAATCTGATCAGAATAACATGATTGGGTGCAAGTGGTGAGTATAGGGAAAGGAAATGTGAAGTTGCAGACAGACTGGTGTTTTCTTTTAACCCGGACACACAAATCTTTCTCAATCTGTGCGTCTGTAATACGATTCATGTGTCTGTGTATATTTGTGTGTCTGTATCTCAATCTGTGTATGTGTAACCAGATCAGAATAACATGATTGGGTGCAAGTGGTGAGTAGAGGGAAAGGAAAGGTGAAGTTGCAGACAGACAGGTTTTTTTTTTAAACCCGGACACACAAATCTTACACGGAAGAAGTGTCGGCAAAGTCTTGTGTAAAAAAAAGACAACCGATCAGGGTTCCTGCTTCACACAAACTTGAATACACATACACACACAGATCAAAATACGGACGGGCAGGTTTTTTTTGTGGGGAGAAGTAACGTTGTAGCAAACTATTTGCAAAGGTGTATTTCAGTCTGTGCGTCTGTAATACGATTCATGTGTCTGCGTACTCATTTGTGTGTCTGTATCTCAATCTGTGTGTCAGAATAACATGAGTGGTTGCAATAGGGAAAGGAAAAGTGAAGTTGCAGACAGACAAGTCTTTGGACATGGACACACAAATCACGTGTCAAAAAGACAACCAATAAAGTCTCTTGCTACACACAAATCTGAATACACACACACTCGCACAGATTGAATACGGACAGATTTTTTTCTGGGGAATTTTGTAGCAAAACTATTTGCAATCTGCGCGTCTGTAATACCATTCACGTGTCTGTGTACTCATGTGTGTGTCTGTATCTCAATCTGTGTGTGTGTGTAATCTGATCAGAATGACATGTGTGTCTGTATCTCAATCTGTGTGTGTGTGTAATCTGATCAGAATAACATGATTGGGTGCAAGTGGTGAGTATAGGGAAAGGAAAGGTGAAGTTGCAGACAGACAGGGTTTTTTTTTAAACCCGGACACACAAATCTTACACGGAAGAAGTGTCGGCAAAGTCTTGTGTAAAAAAAGACAACCGATCAGGGTTCCTGCTTCACACAAATTTGAATACACATACACACACAGATCAAAATACGGACGGGCAGGTTTTTTTGTGGGGAGAAGTAACGTTGTAGCAAACTATTTGCAAAGATGTATTTCAGTCTGTGCGTCTGTAATACGATTCATGTGTCTACGTACTCATTTGTGTGTCTGTATCTCAATCTGTGTGTCAGAATAACATGAGTGGTTGCAATAGGGAAAGGAAAAGTGAAGTTGCAGACAGACAAGTCTTTGGACATGGACACACAAATCACGTGTCAAAAAGACAACCAATAAAGTCTCTTGCTACACACAAATCTGAATACACACACACTCACACAGATTGAATATGGACAGATTTTTTTCTGGGGAATTTTGTAGCAAAACTATTTGCAATCTGTGCGTCTGTAATACCATTCATGTGTCTGTGTACTCGTGTGTGTCTGTATCTCAATCTGTGTGTGTAACCAGATCAGAATAACATGATTGGGTGCAAGTGGTGAGTATAGAAAAAGGAAAGGTGAAGTTGCAGACAGACGGGTTTTTTCTTTTTTTAACCCTGCAGACAGACAGGGTTTTTTTTTTTAACCTAGACACACATATCTTACACGGAAGAAGTATCGCCAAAGTCTTGTGTAAAAAAAGACAACCAATCAGGGTTCCTGTTTCACACAAATTTGAATGCACATACACACACACAGATCAAAATACGGACGGGCAGGTTTTTTGTGGGTGGGAAGTATTGGTGTAACAAACTTTGCAAATGTGTAATTCAGTCTGTCTGTCTGTAATACGATTCATGTGTCTGTGTAATAATTTGTGTGTCTGTATCTCAATCTGTGTGTCAGAACAACGTGAGTGGTTGCAATAGGGAAAGGAAAGGTGAAGTTGCAGACATACAAGTCTTTGGACACGGACACACAAACCACGTGTAAAAAAGACAACCAACAAAGTTTCTTGCTACACACAAATCTGAATACACACACACTCACACAGATTAAATACGGACAGACATTTTTTTTCTGTGGAATTTTGTAGCAAAACTATTTGCAAATGTGTATTTCAATCTGTGTGTCTGTAATACGATTCATGTGTCTGTGTAATATTTGTGTGTCTGTATCTTAATCTGTGTGTGTGTAATCGGATCAGAAAAACATGATTGGGTGCAAGTATAGGGAAAGGAAAGGTGAAGTTGCAGGTTTTTTTGTTTTGTTTTTTTGCCCGGACACACAAATCTTACACGGAAGAAGTTTAGGCAAAGTCTCGTGTAAAAAAAGACAACCAACCAGAGTTCCTGCTTCACACAAATTTGAATACACGCGCACACACAGATCAAAATATGGACAGACAGATTTTTAAATGTTTTTATTAAACACGCCCAAAATAGATATACGGACACACAAATTAAAACACGCACGCATGGATGGGATTGCACACAAATGGGTACACAGACACGTGAATGGGATTACACACACACATATGGATATACACTTACACAAATGAGTACACAGACACATGGATCTGATTACAGACACACAGATTGAGATACAGGCACACAAATGAGTACACGGACACACAAATGAGTACACAGGACACACAAATGAATACACAGACACACAAATGAGTACACAGACACATGGATCTGATTACAGACACACAGATGGAGATACAGACACACAAATGAGTACACAGACACACAAATGAGTACACAGACACATGGATCTGATTACAGACACACAGATGGAGATACGGACACACAAATGAATACACAGACACACAAATGAGTACACAGACACATGGATCTAATTACAGACACACAGATGGAGATGCAGACACACAAATGAGTACACAGACACACAAATGAGTACACAGACACATGGATCTGATTACAGACACACAGATGGAGATACAGACACACAAATGAGTACACGGACACACAAATGAGTACACAGACACACAAAATAGACAGACACATGAATCTCATTACAGACACACAGATGGAGATACGGACACACAAATGAGTACACGGACACACAAATGAGTACACGGACACACAAATGAATACACAGACACACAAATGAGTACACAGACACATGGATCTGATTACAGACACACAGATGGAGATACAGACACACAAATGAGTACACAGCCACACAAATGAGTACACAGACACATGGATCTGATTACAGACACACAGATGGAGATACAGACACACAAATGAGTATACGGACACACAAATGAGTACACAGACACTCAAAATAGTAGACAGACACATGAATCTGATTACAGACACACAGATGGAGATACGGACACACAAATGAGTACACGGACACACAAATGAGTACACGGACACACATGAGTACACGGACACACAAATGAGTACACAGATACATGGATCTGATTACAGACACACAGATGCAGATACAGGCACACAAATGAGTACACGGACACACAAATGAGTACACAGACACATGGATCTGATTACAGACACACAGATGGAGACACAGACACACAAATGAGTACACGGACACACAAGTGAGTACACAAACACACAGATGGAGATACACTTACACAAATGAGTACACAAACACACAGATGGAGATACACTTACACAAATGAATACATGGACACATGCATCTGATTACAGACACACAGATTGAGATACAGACACACAAATGAGTACACAGACACACAAATGAGTACACAGACACATGTACACGAACATATGAATCTGATTACAGACACACAGATGGAGATACAGACAAACAAATGAGTACACAGACACACAAATGAGTACATGGACACACAAATGAGTACACGGACACACAAAGGAGTACACAGACACACAAATGAGTACACAGATGCATGGATCTGATTACAGACACACAGATGGAGATACAGACACACAAATGAGTACACAGACACACAAATGAGTACACAGATACATGGATCTGATTACAGACACACAGATGGAGATACAGACACACAAATGAGTACACGGACACACAATTGAGTACATGGACACACAAATGAGTACACAGACACATCGATATGATTACAGACACACAGATGCAGATACAGACACACAAATGAGTACACGGACACATCGATCTGATTACAGACACACAGATGGAGATACAGACACACAAATGAGTACACAGACACACAAACGTGACTGGGATTACAGACTGAAATACACATTTGCAAATAGTTTTGCTAGAAAAATACTTCCATAGGTGCCCTCAGTAGAAAAGGTAGGAAAAAGGTAAGCATGGCGGATCTAATTGGCTATGGCAATGATCTATCAACTGTATGTGTAACTATCAGCTATGTGTAATTATCTATCAACTGTATGTGTATTATCTATCAACTGTATGTGTAATTATCTATCAACTGTATGTGTCCGTTCACTTGCAGCACTGGAAGGAGCATAATATGACAAGAAGACAATATGAATACTTTTACATATTTAAGGAAAGTCCATGAAAAAATACTTTTATCTTAAATTATGATCATGATTTCTGGTTATGTTAGGCCAGCAGAGAAGGTCTTGCTGCCCCCCTGTGTGTGTGTGTGTGTGTGTGTGTGTGTGTGTGTGTGTGTGTGTGTGTGTGTGTGTGTGTGTGTGTGTGTGTGTGTGTGTGTGTGTGTGTGTGTGTGTGTGTGTGTGTGTGTGTGTGTGTGTATATGTATGTATGTATGTATGTATGTATGTGTGTGTGTGTGAGAGTAAGATTGAATGTGTATATATATGTATGTGTGTGTGTATATATATATATATATATATATATATATATATATATATATATATGTATGTGTGTGTGTGTGTGTGTGTGTATATGTATATGTATGTATATATATATATGTGTGTGTGTGTGTGTGTGTATATGTATATATACAGGTAAAAGCCAGTAAATTAGAATATTTTGAAAAACTTGATTTATTTCAGTAATTGCATTCAAAAGGTGTAACTTGTACATTATATTTATTCATTGCACACAGACTGATGCATTCAAATGTTTATTTCATTTAATTTTGATGATTTGAAGTGGCAACAAATGAAAATCCAAAATTCCGTGTGTCACAAAATTAGAATATTACTTAAGGCTAATACAAAAAAGGGATTTTTAGAAATGTTGGCCAACTGAAAAGTATGAAAATGAAAAATATGAGCATGTACAATACTCAATACTTGGTTGGAGCTCCTTTTGCCTCAATTACTGCGTTAATGCGGCTTGGCATGGAGTCGATGAGTTTCTGGCACTGCTCAGGTGTTATGAGAGCCCAGGTTGCTCTGATAGTGGCCTTCAACTCTTCTGCGTTTTTGGGTCTGGCATTCTGCATCTTCCTTTTCACAATACCCCACAGATTTTCTATGGGGCTAAGGTCAGGGGAGTTGGCGGGCCAATTTAGAACAGAAATACCATGGTCCGTAAACCAGGCACGGGTAGATTTTGCGCTGTGTGCAGGCGCCAAGTCCTGTTGGAACTTGAAATCTCCATCTCCATAGAGCAGGTCAGCAGCAGGAAGCATGAAGTGCTCTAAAACTTGCTGGTAGACGGCTGCGTTGACCCTGGATCTCAGGAAACAGAGTGGACCGACACCAGCAGATGACATGGCACCCCAAACCATCACTGATGGTGGAAACTTTACACTAGATTTCAGGCAACGTGGATCCTGTGCCTCTCCTGTCTTCCTCCAGACTCTGGGACCTCGATTTCCAAAGGAAATGCAAAATTTGCTTTTGTCAGAAAACATGACTTTGGACCACTCAGCAGCAGTCCAGCTCTTTTTTTCCTTAGCCCAGGTGAGACGCTTTTCGCGCTGTTTCTTGGTCAACAGTGGCTTGACACGAGGTATGCGGCAGTTGAAACCCATGTCTTTCAAGCGTCTCTTGGTGGTGGATCTTGAAGCACTGACTCCAGCAGCTGTCCACTCCTTCTGAATCTCCCCCACATTTTTGAATGGGTTTTTTTTCACAATCTTGACCAGGGCGCGGTGATCCCTATCGCTTGTACACTTTTTCTGACCACCGTTTTTCCTTCCCTTTGCCTCTCCATTAATGTGTTTGGACACAGAGCTCTGAGAACAGCCAGCCTCTTCAGCAATAACCTTTTGTGTCTTTCCCTCCTTGTGCAATGTGTCGATGGTTGCCTTTTGGACAGCTGTCAAATCTGAAGTCTTCCCCATGTTTGTGTAGGCTTCAGAACTGGACTGAGAGACCATTTAAAGCCCTTTGCAGGTGTTTTGAGTTAATCAGCTGATTAGTTTGTGGCACCAGGGTTCTTCAAAATTTAACCCTTACACAATATTCTAATTTTGTGACACACGGAATTTTGGATTTTCATTTGTTGCCACTTCAAATCATCAAAATTAAATGAAATAAACATTTGAATGCATCAGTCTGTGTGCAATGAATAAATATAATGTACAAGTTACACCTTTTGAATGCAATTACTGAAATAAATCAAGTTTTTCAAAATATTCTAATTTACTGGCTTTTACCTGTGTATATATACAGGTAAAAGCCAGTAAATTAGAATATTTTGAAAAACTTGATTTATTTCAGTAATTGCATTCAAAAGGTGTAACTTGTACATTATATTTATTCATTGCACACAGACTGATGCATTCAAATGTTTATTTCATTTAATTTTGATGATTTGAAGTGGCAACAAATGAAAATCCAAAATTCCGTGTGTCACAAAATTAGAATATTACTTAAGGCTAATACAAAAAAGGGATTTTTAGAAATGTTGGCCAACTGAAAAGTATGAAAATGAAAAATATGAGCATGTACAATACTCAATACTTGGTTGGAGCTCCTTTTGCCTCAATTACTGCGTTAATGCGGCGTGGCATGGAGTCGATGAGTTTCTGGCACTGCTCAGGTGTTATGAGAGCCCAGGTTGCTCTGATAGTGGCCTTCAACTCTTCTGCGTTTTTGGGTCTGGCATTCTGCATCTTCCTTTTCACAATACCCCACAGATTTTCTATGGGGCTAAGGTCAGGGGAGTTGGCGGGCCAATTTAGAAGAGAAATACCATGGTCCGTAAACCAGGCACGGGTAGATTTTGCGCTGTGTGCAGGCGCCAAGTCCTGTTGGAACTTGAAATCTCCATCTCCATAGAGCAGGTCAGCAGCAGGAAGCATGAAGTGCTCTAAAACTTGCTGGTAGACGGCTGCGTTGACCCTGGATCTCAGGAAACAGAGTGGACCGACACCAGCAGATGACATGGCACCCCAAAGCATCACCCAACCATGCAAATTTTGCATTTCCTTTGGAAATCGAGGTCCCAGAGTCTGGAGGAAGACAGGAGAGGCACAGGATCCACGTTGCCTGAAGTCTAGTGTAAAGTTTCCACCATCAGTGATGGTTTGGGGTGCCATGTCATCTGCTGGTGTCGGTCCACTCTGTTTCCTGAGATCCAGGGTCAACGCAGCCGTCTACCAGCAAGTTTTAGAGCACTTCATGCTTCCTGCTGCTGACCTGCTCTATGGAGATGGAGATTTCAAGTTCCAACAGGACTTGGCGCCTGCACACAGCGCAAAATCTACCCGTGCCTGGTTTACGGACCATGGTATTTCTGTTCTAAATTGGCCCGCCAACTCCCCTGACCTTAGCCCCATAGAAAATCTGTGGGGTATTGTGAAAAGGAAGATGCGGAATGCCAGACCCAAAAACGCAGAAGAGTTGAAGGCCACTATCAGAGCAACCTGGGCTCTCATAACACCTGAGCAGTGCCAGAAACTCATCGACTCCATGCCACGCCGCATTAACGCAGTAATTGAGGCAAAAGGAGCTCCAACCAAGTATTGAGTATTGTACATGCTCATATTTTTCATTTTCATACTTTTCAGTCGGCCAACATTTCTAAAAATCCCTTTTTTGTATTAGCCTTAAGTAATATTCTAATTTTGTGACACACGGAATTTTGGATTTTCATTTGTTGCCACTTCAAATCATCAAAATTAAATGAAATAAACATTTGAATGCATCAGTCTGTGTGCAATGAATAAATATAATGTACAAGTTACACCTTTTGAATGCAATTACTGAAATAAATCAAGTTTTTCAAAATATTCTAATTTACTGGCTTTTACCTGTATGTATCTGGGTGTTGTTGATAAACGGTTTTCGCCTTGCATAGGAGAGTTTTAACTTGCACTTACAGATGTAGCGACCAACTGTAGTTACTGACAGTGGGTTTCTGAAGTGTTCCTGAGCCCATGTGGTGATATCCTTTACACACTGATGTCGCTTGTTGATGCAGTACAGCCTGAGGGATGGAAGGTCACGGGCTTAGCTGCTTACGTGCAGTGATTTCTCCAGATTCTCTGAACCCTTTGATGATATTATGGTGAAATCCCTAAATTCCTTGCAATAGCTGCTTGAGAAAGGTTTTTCTTAAACTGTTCAACAATTTGCTCACGCATTTGTTGACAAAGTGGTGACCCTCGCCCCATCCTTGTTTGTGAATGACTGAGCATTTCATGGAATCTACTTTTATACCCAATCATGGCACCCACCTGTTCCCAATTAGCCTGCACACCTGTGGGATGTTCCAAATAAGTGTTTGATGAGCATTCCTCAACTATCAGTATTTATTGCCACCTTTCCCAACTTCTTTGTCACGTGTTGCTGGCATCAAATTCTAAAGTTAATGATTATTTGCAAAAAAAACAAGTTTATGAGTTTGAACATCAAATATGTTGTCTTTGTAGCATATTCAACTGAATATGGCTTGAAAATGATTTGCAAATCATTGTATTCCGTTTATATTTACATCCAACACAATTTCCCAACTCATATGGAAATGGGGTGTGTGTGTGTGCGTGTGTGCGTGTGTGCGTGTGTGTGTGCAAGCACACCTGTGAAGTGAAAACCATTTCAGGTGACTACCTCTTGAAGATCATGGAGGGAATGCCAAGAGTGTGCAAAGCAGTAATCAGAGCAAAGGGTGGCTATTTTGATGAAACTAGAATATAAAACATGTTTTCAGTTATTTCACCATTTTTTGTCAAGTA
>NC_084551.2:57205000-57240000 GCF_033978685.3 Nerophis lumbriciformis | reverse complement strand
TTTGGACGTGCCTTTTAGACCCGCCTGTCATGTCACTTCCCTCCAGCCCGTTGATGATTCTTCTCCTCCACTCGCTCTGTCTCGCAATTACGTGGCCTGGATGCGTCTCTCTTATCGTGGCCTGGATGCGTCTCGCTTGTCCCTCCTCGCCACCAGTCCATCGGCGTCGTCCTTCACGTCGCTCCACTTTCCAGTCCACGCCTTCACAACCGGGGGCGGAGTCGGTCCTTCCGACCCCGGCTGATGATTGCATGCACGACATCAGCGCTGACCTAGACTTGGTCTTGGACTTGGACTTAGACTTGTACGTGTACTTGTACTTGTATGGTATACCGCTACTAACACATTTAAGACGCTGCCTCTGGAAAAATACCCTTTTTTTTAACGGAACACGCAGAGCGCACTTACAAGCAGAAACAGTGTGGAGACAGAAGAGGAAGAACGGACGCATTTTGGCTTAAAAACTACATTATAGTGCTACAATATATTTCTACTAATAGTACTACAATATAGTACTACAATATAGTACTACTAAAACTACAATATATTGCAACATTATAGTACTACAATATAGTGCTACATTATAGTACTACAATATAGTGCTACAACAGTGCTACATTATAGAACCAAGCTGTAGTGCAACAATATAGTACTACATTATAGTGCTATAACATAATGCTACATTATAGTACTACAATATAGTGCTACATTATAGTACTACAATATAGTGTTACAATATAATACTACATTATAGTGCTACAATATAGTGCTACAATATAGTGCTAAAACAATGCTACATTATAGTGCTACAATATAGTGCTATAACATAATGGTACATTATAGTACTACAATATAGTGCTACAATATAATACTACATTATAGTGCTACACTATAGTGCTATAACCTAATGGTACATTATAGTACTACAATATAGTGCTACAATATAATACTACATTATAGTGCTACAATATAGTGCTAAAACATAATGCTACAACATAGTGCTAAAACATAGTGCTACAATATAGTACTACATTATAGTGCTACATTATAGTGCTATGATATAGTGCTATAACATAATGGTACATTATAGTACTACAATATAGTGCTACAATATAATACTACATTATAGTGCTACAATATAGTGCTAATATATAATGCTACATTATAGAGCTACATTATAGTGCTACATTATAGTGCTACATTATAGTGCTATAACATAATGGTACATTATAGTACTACAATATAGTGCTACATTATAGTACTACATTATAGTGCTACAACATAATGCTAAATTATAGTGCTACAACATAGTGCTACAACATAGTGCTACATTATAGTACTAAAATATAGTGCTAAAACAATGCTACATTATAGTGCTACAATATAGTGCTATAACATAATGGTACATTATAGTACTACAATATAGTGCTACAATATAATACTACATTATAGTGCTACACTATAGTGCTATAACCTAATGGTACATTATAGTACTACAATATAGTGCTACAATATAATACTACATTATAGTGCTACAATATAGTGCTAAAACATAATGCTACAACATAGTGCTAAAACATAGTGCTACAATATAGTACTACATTATAGTGCTACATTATAGTGCTATGATATAGTGCTATAACATAATGGTACATTATAGTACTACAATATAGTGCTACAATATAATACTACATTATAGTGCTACAATATAGTGCTAATATATAATGCTACATTATAGAGCTACATTATAGTGCTACATTATAGTGCTACATTATAGTGCTATAACATAATGGTACATTATAGTACTACAATATAGTGCTACATTATAGTACTACATTATAGTGCTACAACATAATGCTAAATTATAGTGCTACAACATAGTGCTACAACATAGTGCTACATTATAGTACTAAAATATAGTGCTACAATAAAGTGCTGCAATATAGTACTGCAATATAGCTCTCCAATATAGTGCTAGATTAAAATATTGTACTAAAAACTAGCACTATATTGTAGCTCTATATTGCAGTACTATACTTTGGCACTATATTTTAGTACTATACTGCAGTACTAGAGTAGGAAGGGGATTCATATGGCCACAGTCGTCACGGTTAACCTGACATATGAAACGTGACAAATCTGGGACAAATGGATCTGGGTATTAAAATAGGACCCGCGGGCCACATGCGGCCCGTTAGGATTTTCAATCTGGCCCGCCGGACGTACTACATCATTTTTTTAGACCTTTAACATCAAAAGTGTTATGATGTTTTTAAATGACTAAGTCTTAAACTATACAAAGTATTTCAATGGTCGAAATCTGCACTTTTTTGGGTGTTCTAGGAGTTAATACAGTAATATTTGGGGTGTTCTAGGAGTTATTACAGTAATATTTGGGGTGTATAAGAGTTATTACAGTAATATTTGGGGTGTTATAAGAGTTATTACAGTAATATTTGGGGTGTTCTAGGAGTTATTACAGTAATATTTGGGGTGTTCTAGGAGTTATTACAGTAATATTTTGGGTGTTCTAGGAGTTATTACAGTAATATTTTGGGTGTTCTAGGAGTTATTACAGTAATCTAGGTCACAGCAGCTCAGACCAGGAACACAGCCGAGTGGGCGGGGCTTGTTTTCAGAGCTAATTATTTACTAATAATATATCATATTGTTGTTGTTTTTTACATTTTTGTTGTGTTTTGCTTGATTGTAAAATATGTTCATTTGTTGTTGATATTCAGTGTTTTATTGTTCATAGTTAATATGATAAATCCCACTTTCTTTATTGCAATGTACATTTTGGGTGTAAAAAACTGTGAAATTCCATTCCGTTTTTTTGAGGTGGCATAGTACTACTATATAGTACCACAATATAGTACTACAACATAGTACTACAATATAGTGATAAATACAGTACTACATTATAGTACCACAATATAGTGATCAATATAGTGATACAATGTAGTACTACAATATAATGCTACAATGTAGTACTACAATATAGTGCTCCAATATAATGCTGCAATGTAATGCTGCAATGTAGTACTACAGTATAGTACCACAATTTAGTACCAGAATATAGTGCTCTGATATAGTGCTGCAATGTAGTGCTACAATATAGTACATTTTTTTGAGGTAACGTTTTTAGAACTCTATGGGACATTGTGAGTTTTGGTGTTAGTGTTCCTGTAAAAAAAAGTGACCAACCACACCTACTGTACAGCAGATTTGTACAGTACAGTACAGTATATACATCATTTATACACACTTACACATTTTTTCTCTCAAAGTGGTCCCCGAGTCTAAATATTTGCAGTAGCTCACAGATTCTTTGGAAAATGGATTTGAAATAAAATTGAGTAGTCCATGTTAGAAGTATTTTAGACGTATTTTAGATGTATTTTAGAAGTATTTTAGACGTATTTTGGATGTAGTTTAGACATATTTTAGATGTATTTTAGATATATTTTGGATGTATTTTAGATGTATTTTAGATGTATTTTAGATGTATTTTAGACGTATTTTAGATGTATTTTAGAAGTATTTTAGAAGTATTTTCGATGTATTTTGGAAGTATTTTGAATGGATGAAGTCAAATGTGCCCACTAATGCTGCTCTCTCCTTCCTGCCAACAGTGCCAGCAGTACCATGTCCAGGCCAATAGGGGCGGGCATCAACGATGTCACCCGCTTCCTCACGTCGGGGGTGGGGCCCACCTCCCCCGGCACCAACGCTCCCATGTTCTCCGCCTCCAGCCAGGCGGACTGGGCGGCCAAGCGGCTGGTGTGGGTGCCCTCGGAGAAGCACGGCTTTGAGGTGAGCGGGCGCGGTCGTTACGTGCCTTTGCTTCTTACTCTGCGCCCAGACAAGAAGATGACGCCGACTTGTCGCATTCCGACACTCGTGCCAAGTGACGAGCGCTGAGCAGGGCAGGGTGTGGCAGACATGTGCAGGGAAGGGTGTGTACGCACCGCTCATTTGATGAGAACACACACGTGCTCACGTGACACACACTTGGTCACATGACACACACGTGCTCACATGACACATGTGGTCACATGACACACACGTTCGTCACGTGACACACACGTGGTCACATGACACACACGTGGTCACGTGACACACGTGGTCACGTGACACACCCGTGGTCACATGACACACACTTGGTCACATGACACACACGTGGTCACATGACACATGTGGTCACATGACACATGTGGTCACATGACACACGTGGTCACATGACACACGTGGTCACATGACACACATGTGGTCACATGACACATGTGGTCACATGACACACATGTGGTCACATGACACACATGTGGTCACATGACAC
The DNA here is from genome assembly GCF_033978685.3 of Nerophis lumbriciformis. Taxonomy (NCBI): domain Eukaryota; kingdom Metazoa; phylum Chordata; class Actinopteri; order Syngnathiformes; family Syngnathidae; genus Nerophis; species Nerophis lumbriciformis. Next base: position 57,235,661 of record NC_084551.2, on the reverse strand, counting down.
ACACGTGGTCACATGACACACACGTGGTCACATGACACACACGTGGTCACGCAGGGTGTGGCAGGGAAGGGTGTGTACGCACCTCTCCTCATTTAGAAGAGAACGCACACGGGCAGCAGGACTCTTGCACATCACCATCATACCCATCGCTTGGTCACATGACACCAAAATCCCGTTTTTTTGACACTTCGAAAAAATCCCGGCTTTAAAACAAAGAAATCCCGACTTTTTGACAAGAAAAATCCAATTTTTTTTTGACACTGATAAAATCCCGATTTTTTTTTAACCAAAAAAATTACGACTTCTTGACACTTGGAAAAAATCCAGACTTTTACCAAAAAAATCCAGATTTTTTGACACTTAGAAAAAACCCAGACTTTTAGACAAAAAAAAACAGACTTTTAGACAAAAAATCCAGATTTTTTGACAAAAAATGTACAACTTTTTGACACTTAGAAAAAAATCCAAATTTTTTGTCAAAAAAATTACGACTTCCTGACACTTAGAAAAAATCCCAAATTTCACCAAAAAAAATCCCGACTTTTTGACACTTAGAAAAAATCCCGACTTTAAAACAAAGAAATCACGACTTTTTGAGAAAAAAAATCCCAATTTTTTGACACTTAGAAAAAAATCCCAACTTTTTGACAAAAAAATTACGACTTCCTGGCACTTAAAAAAAATCCAAACTTTTTGACAAAAAAAATACCGATTTTCTTTTGTCAAAAAAAATTACGACTTTTTGACACTTAGAAAAAAATCCCAACTTTTTGACAAAAAAATTACGACTTCCCGACACTTAGAAAAAATCCTGAATTTTACCAAAAAAAATCCAGACTTTTTGACACTTAAAAAAAATCCTGACTTTTTGACCAAAAAATTACGATTTCTTGACACTTGGAAAAAATCCTGACTTTTACCAAAAAAAATCCCGATTTTTTGACACTTAGAAAAAAATCCCGATTTTTTGACACTTAGAAAAAATCCCGATTTTTAGACCAAAAAATCCCGACTTTTTGACAAAAAAATGTACGACTTTTTGACACTTAGAAAAAAATCCCAACTTTTTGACAAAAAAATTACGACTTCTTGACACTTAGAAAAAAATCCAGACTTTTACCAAAAAAAAATCCAGATTTTTTGACACTTAGAAAAAAACCTGACTTTTAGACAAAAAATCCAGATTTTTTGACAAAAAATGTACGACTTTTTGACACTTGGAAAAAAATCCAAACTTTTTGTCAAAAAAATTACGACTTCCTGACACTTAGAAAAAATCCCAAATTTTACCAAAAAAAATCCCGACTTTTTGACACTTACAAAAAATCCCGACTTTAAAACAAAGAAATCCCGACTTTTTGACAAAAAAAAATCCCAATTTTTTGACACTTGGAAAGAATCCCGACTTTTAGACAAAAAAAATCCCGATTTTTTTTGTCCAAAAAATGTATGACTTTTTGACACTTAGAAAAAAATCCCAACTTTTTGACAAAACAATTACGACTTCCTGACACTTAGAAAAAATCCTGAATTTTACCAAAAAAAATCCAGACTTTTTGACACTTAGAAAAAATCCAGACTTTAAAACAAAGAAATCCCGACTTTTTGACAAAAAAAATCCAGACTTTTTGACACTTAGAAAAAATCCAGACTTTTTGACCAAAAAAATTACGATTTCTTGACACTTGGAAAAAATCCTGACTTTTACCAAAAAAAATCCCGATTTTTTGACACTTAGAAAAAAATCCCGATTTTTTGACACTTAGAAAAAAATCCCGATTTTTAGACCAAAAAATCCCGATTTTTTGACAAAAAAAATTACGACTTTTTGACACTTAGAAAAAAATCCCAACTTTTTGACAAAAAAATTACGACTTCCTGACACTTAGAAAAAATCCAGAATTTTACCAAAAAAAATCCAGACTTTTTGACACTTAGAAAAAAATCCCGACTGTTTCACCAAAAAAATCCAGTTTTTCACCAAAAAATGTCCAACTTTTTGACACTTGGAAAAAAATCCAGACTTTTTGACCAAAAAATGTCCAACTTTTTGACACTTGGAAAAAATTCAAACTTTTTGACACTAAGAAAAATGTCACGTGACACACATGTGGTCACGTGACACACATGTGGTCACATGACACACATGTGGTCACGCAGGGTGTGGCAGGGAAGGGTGTGTACGCACCTCTCCTCATTTAGAAGAGAACGCACACAGGCAGCAAGACTCTTGCACATCACCATCATACCCATCGCTTGGTCACATGACACCAAAATCCAGATTTTTTGAAATCCAGGCTTTAAAACAAAGAAATCCCGACTTTTTGACTAAAAAAATCCAAATTTTTTGACACTTGGAAAAAATCCCAATTTTTTTTTACCAAAAAAATTACGACTTCTTGACACTTAGAAAAAATTCAGACTTTTACCAAAAGAATCCCGATTTTTTGACACTTAGAAAAAAACCCGACTTTTAGACAAAAAAATCCAGATTTTTTGACAAAAAAATGTACGGCTTTTTGACAAAAAAATGTACGACTTTTTGACACTTAGAAAAAAATCCCAACTTTTTGACAAAAAAATTACGACTTCCTGACACTTAGAAAAAATCCTGAATTTTACCAAAAAAAAATCCAGACTTTTTGACACTTAGAAAAAATCCAGACTTTAAAACAAAGAAATCCCGACTTTTTGACAAAAAAAATCCAGACTTTTTGACAAAAAAAATCCAGACTTTTTGACACTTAGAAAAAATCCAGACTTTTAGACAAAAAAAATCCCGATTTTTTGACAAAAAAAATTACGACTTTTTGACACTTATAAAAAACTCCCAACTTTTTGACAAAAAAATTACGACTTCCTGACACTTAAAAAAAATCCAGAATTTTACCAAAAAAAATCCAGACTTTAAAACAAAGAAATCCCGACTTTTTGACAAAAAAAAATCCAGACTTTTTGACACTTGGAAAAAATCCAGACTTTTAGACAAAAAAAATCCCGATTTTTTGACAAAAAAATGTACGACTTTTTGACACTTAGAAAAAACCCGCAACTTTTTGACAAAAAAATTACGACTTCCTGACACTTAAAAAAAATCCAGAATTTTACCAAAAAAAATCCAGACTTTTTGACACTTAAAAAAATCCCGATTTTTAAACCAAAAAAATCCCGACTTTTTGACAAAAAAATGTACGACTTTTTGACACTTAGAAAAAAATCCCAACTTTTTGACAAAAAAATTACGACTTCCTGACACTTAGAAAAAATCCAGAATTTTACCAAAAAAAAATCCAGACTTTTTGACGACTGTCACCAAAAAAATCCAGTTTTTGACCAAAAAATTAACCACCTTTTGACACTTGGGAAAATTCCTGACTTTTTGACCAAAAAATGTCCAACTTTTTGACACTTGGAAAAAATTAAAACTTTTTGACATTAAGAAAAATGTCACATGACACACATTTGGTCATGTGACACACACGCGGTAACATTTACGACTTTTTGACACTTACAAAAAATCTTGACTTTTTGACCAAAAATTTACGACTTTTTGACACTTAGAAAAAATCCCCACTTTTTGACAAAAAATGTTATGACTTTTTCACATTTAGAAAACTGGCTGTTTGACCAAAAAAATCCAGACTTAAAAAAATAATAATTTATGACTTTTTGATTCTTGGAAAATTGTCACGTGACACACACGCGGTCACATGACCACACACAACACAGCGAGCTGGAGGATGGGACCTCCTCCTGCAGGACTAGACTGTCCCCGGTCTGGCTCTCGGAGTCTTCTTCTGTCTGCCAAACTGGTTTCTTGGAGAAGAACAATGGCTGCCTTCACTCTCTGACGTGGTTGACAAGCACGAGCAGAATGTCACGTCACATGACTCCTCTACGCAGTCACATGACAAGAGGGGCCTTGTCTACACATTCTTTGCAGCACACACTGATAGTACTACAATATAGTGCTACAATATAGTACCACAATATAGTACCACAATATAGTGCTACAATATAGTAACACAATATAGTACCACAATATAGTACCACAATATAGTACTACAATATAGTAACACAATATAGTGATACAATATAGTGCTAGATTTGTGTACTGCAGTATAGTACCACAATATAGTGCCAAAGTAGGAAGGGGATTGATATGGCATAGATCTTTACAATATAACAAACAATTCTTACTTACTAAAGCGTCAAAAGTGGAGTGTATCGTACTTTAATGAAGCTAGTTAGTATCTGTCACATTCACAAAAACATGTAGTATCAATATCTTTTCTGCCTTTTAAACATACATAAACATTAAAAGTCTTATATAAGTGTTAGAGTGAAGATAACACATGATGTAAGTGTCTATAATAGCCTACTATCAAAATGACTTTAAAAGTCTTATATAAGTGTTATAATGAAGTCAACACATGTTGTAAGTGTCTATATTAGCCTACTATCAAAATGACTTTAAAAGTCTTATATAAGTGTTATAATGAAGGCAACACATGATGTAAGTGTCTATATTAGCCTACTATCAAAATGACTTTAAAAGTCTTATATAAGTGTTATAATGAAGGCAACACATGATGTTAGTGTCTATATTAGCCTACTATCAAAATGACTTTAAACGTCTTATATAAGTGTTATAATGAAGACAACACATGATGTTAGTGTCTATATTAGCCTACTATCAAAATGACTATGTGTCGCAAGCTGAAGCAATTGTTTGTTGACAGAAATGTTGACATGTAATATTTATTCTACACATTTTTACAACATTGGGAACAGCAGGCTGTCTTCTAATTGTTGTATTACAATCTTTGCAAGCCGGGTAACGTTTGCTGTGGTCTGGAACAACATGGCCCACAAACAACTATGAAAATGCAGCCAATATTACATACACATAGTGTGTCATGAGACATGCTAAAGTATAAATTAACATAAGTAAAGGAAATTAAATGAGCTCAAATATGGCTAGCCTAAATAGCATGTTAGCATCAATTAGCTTGCAGTCATGCAGTGACCTAATATGCCTGATAAGCACTCCATAACAAGTCAATAACCTCAACAAAGATCACCTTTGTGCATTCACGTACAGCATAAAATGTTTGGTGGACAAAATGAGACAAAGGGAGTGGCATAAAACATGTCTTTCTGTGGCAGCGTCGGAGAAAGTTGTAGATGTCAACAAGCAGTGGTAAGTTCAAGGCCCCCAAAATTAGTAGGACAAAGCGGCGCTCGCCAAGTACTCTCGCCAGTAAAGCATATTTAATATAAACCGTGAGCTTTCTAAAAATTAGGAAGTGTTTGTCCTCTGACAGAAACCAAATTACAACCAATAATATGTTTTTCACTCCATTTTTCCCCCCATTTCCATACATTTTTGCAAAAGCTCCATGGAGCCACCAGGGCGGCGCTCAAGAGCCTTGTTGCTGAACCCCGATCTAGAATGAACTTTCACCAACTCCGAGGCGATGCAGCAGGCTCAATATGTCGATATAGCAGCATAAGCTAGTTAGCGCAGCGTGATCACGGCGCCGCTAAAAGTAGTCCCTCTGCGTTAGCGCCTATAACAACAATATCGCTAATATTCAGGTCCCGACATGCGAATGGAGAATAGTTGGCGCTGTATGGGCGGGATAGTGTACACCCATTGTTAGCCACCTTGTACTAGCCATATTTTATGAGTTAGAATGCAGAAAAAAAGACATTGGCCTTTAAGTTGCAGGCTCCACACAAGTTGAAGAGTTATTTTCCTCCAACAGTCGGCCAGCATCAAGGAGGAGCGCGGGGACGAGGTGGAGGTGGAGCTGACGGAGACACAGAAGCTGCTGCACCTCTCCAGGGAGGAGATCCAGCGCATGAACCCACCACGCTTCAGCAAGGTGGAAGACATGGCCGACCTCACCTGCCTCAACGAGGCGTCCGTGCTGCACAACCTGCGAGAGAGATACTACTCCGGCTTGATCTACGTGAGAACCCACACTTCACTTTGCGTCCTTTCACAATAAAAGTCAGGGCTCGGTGCTGGAACTTAGACAAGGTTAACAGCGGTTTGACTTTTGGAATACAAACATGTGTATTGGAAGGAGAGACGGTCCTCTTAAGTTAAGTAACGGCAATGTGATGGTTGATGGCGAGGGACAGTTTCAGACTCCGCCCACTATGAATGGCTGCCAACAGGTACTGACACATCCAGCACTTTAAGGTCTCATCATCATTTCTACCAATTCTGGGTCTGACTTTGTGGAGCCCAGATATAAATGTTCAAGAATTTTGTGGCCAACCATCAGAGCAAAGTTTGGTGCCAGGCCACGCCCACATCTTATGGCATAGGAAAAACGTGTTCACAATTAATCATCATTTATATGTGTAGTATCTGTCATTTTAACCACCACTCATTTGGTCAAAGTCCCTAGGAGGAGTTTGTTAAAATACGACCCCTTTTTTTTGACGAAAATTGGCCAAAAACCATCAGAACAACGTTTGGCGCCAGGCCACGCCCACATCTTATGGCGTAGGAACAATTCCTTCGCAATTAATCATCACCTATATGTGTAGTATCTGTCATTTTAACCACCACTCATTTGGTCAAAGTCCCTAGGAGGAGTTTGTTAAAGTACGACCCCTTTTTCTTTCCGAAAAATGCCAAAAAACCATCAGAGCAAAGTTTGGCGCCAGGCCACGCCCACATCTTATGGCGAATAAATATTCCTTCGCAATTAATCATCACCTATATATGTAGTATCTGTCATTTTAACTACGACTCATTTGGTCAAAGTCCCTAGGAAGAGTTTGTTAAAGAACAACACCTTTTTTTGCCGAAAATTGGCCAAAAACCATCAGAACAAAGTTTGGCGCCAGGCCACGCCCACATCTTATGGCATAGGAAAATGTGTTCACAATTAATCATCACCTATATGTGTAGTATCTGTCATTTTAACCACCACTCATTTGGTCAAAGGCCCTAGGAGGAGTTTGTTAAAGAACGACACCTTTTTTTGGACAAAAAATGCCGAAAATTGGCCAAAAACCATCAGAGCAAAGTTTAGCGCCAGGCCACACCCACATCTTATGGCGTAGATTGATCATCACCTATATGTGTAGTATCTGTCATTTTAACCACCACTCATTTGGTCAAAGTCCCTAAGAGGAGTTTGTTAAAGAATGACACCTTTTTTTTTGCAAAAAAATTGTGAAAATTCCCGAAAATTGGCCAAAAAAACCATCAGAACAAAGTTTGGCGCCAGGCCACGCCCACATCTTATGGCGTAGATTAATCATCACCTATATGTGTAGTATCTGTCCTTTTAACCACCACTCATTTGGTCAAAGGCCCTAGGAGGAGTTTGTTTAAGAACGACACCTTTTTTTTGACAAAAAATGCCGGAAATTGGCCAAAAAAACCATCAGAGCAAAGTTTGGCGCCAGGCCACGCCCACATCTTATGGCGTAGGAAAAATGGGTTTGCAATTAATCATCACCTATATGTGTAGTATCTGTCATTTTAACCACCACTCATTTGGTCAAAGTCCCTAGGAGGTGTTTGTTAAAGAACAACACCTTTTTTTGCCGAAAATTGGCCAAAAACCATCAGAACAAAGTTTGGCGCCAGGCCACGCCCACATCTTATGGCATAGGAAAATGTGTTCACAATTAATCATCACCTATATGTGTAGTATCTGTCATTTTAACTACGACTCATTTGGTCAAAGTCCCTAGGAAGAGTTTGTTAAAGAACAACACCTTTTTTTGCCGAAAATTGGCCAAAAACCATCAGAACAAAGTTTGGCGCCAGGCCACGCCCACATCTTATGGCGTAGGAAAATGTGTTCACAATTAATCATCACCTATATGTGTAGTATCTGTCATTTTAACCACCACTCATTTGGTCAAAGGCCCTAGGAGGAGTTTGTTAAAGAACGACACCTTTTTTTTGACAAAAAATGCCGAAAATTGGCCAAAAACCATCAGAGCAAAGTTTGGCGCCAGGCCACGCCCACATCTTATGGCGTAGATTGATCATCACCTATATGTGTAGTATCTGTCATTTTAACCACCACTCATTTGGTCAAAGTCCCTAAGAGGAGTTTGTTAAAGAATGACACCTTTTTTTTGCCGAAAAATTGTTAAAAATGCTGAAAATTGGCCAAAAAAACCATCAGAGCAAAGTTTGGCGCCAGGCCACGCCCACATCTTATGGCGTAGGAAAAATGGGTTTACAATTAATCATCACCTATATGTGTAGTATATCTGTCATTTTAACCACCACTCATTTGGTCAAAGTCCCTAGGAGGTGTTTGTTAAAGAATGACACCTTTTTTTTGACGAAAATTGGCCAAAAACCATCAGAACAACGTTTGGCGCCAGGCCACGCCCACATCTTATGGCGTAGGAACAATTCCTTCGCAATTAATCATCACCTATATGTGTAGTATCTGTCATTTTAACCACCACTCATTTGGTCAAAGTCCCTAGGAGGAGTTTGTTAAAGTACGACGCCTTTTTTTTTCCGAAAAATGCCAAAAAACCATCAGAGCAAAGTTTGGCGCCAGGCCACGCCCACATCTTATGGCGAAGGAATATTCCTTCGCAATTAATCATCACCTATATAAAAAAGTTAAAGTTAAAGTACCAATGATTGTCACACACACACTAGGTGTGGCGAAATTATTCTCTGCATTTAACCCATCACCCTTGATCACCCCCTGGGAGGTGAGGGGAGCAGTGGGCAGCAGCAGTGGCCGCGCCCGGGAATCATTTTTTTGGTGATTTAACCCCCAATTCCAACCCTTGATACTGAGTGCCAAGCAGGGAGGTAATGGGTCCCATTTTTATAGTCTTTGGTATGACTCGGCCGGGGTTTGAACCCACAACCTACCGATCTCAGGGCGGACACTCTAACCACTAGGCCACTGAGTAGGTATATATGTAGTATCTGTCATTTTAACTACGACTCATTTGGTCAAAGTCCCTAGGAAGAGTTTGTTAAAGAACAACACCTTTTTTTGCCGAAAATTGGCCAAAAACCATCAGAACAAAGTTTGGCGCCAGGCCACGCCCACATCTTATGGCATAGGAAAATGTGTTCACAATTAATCATCACCTATATGTGTAGTATCTGTCATTTTAACCACCACTCATTTGGTCAAAGGCCCTAGGAGGAGTTTGTTAAAGAACGACACCTTTTTTTGGACAAAAAATGCCGAAAATTGGCCAAAAACCATCAGAGCAAAGTTTGGTGCCAGGCCACGCCCACATCTTATGGCGTAGATTGATCATCACCTATATGTGTAGTATCTGTCATTTTAACCACCACTCATTTGGTCAAAGTCCCTAAGAGGAGTTTGTTAAAGAATGACACCTTTTTTTTGCAAAAAAATTGTGAAAAATGCCGAAAATTGGCCAAAAAAACCATCAGAACAAAGTTTGGCGCCAGGCCACGCCCACATCTTATGGCGTGGATTAATCATCACCTATATGTGTAGTATCTGTCCTTTTAACCACCACTCATTTGGTCAAAGGCCCTAGGAGGAGTTTGTTAAAGAACGACACCTTTTTTTTGACAAAAAATGCCGGAAATTGGCCAAAAATCACATCTTATGGCGTAGGAAAAATGGGTTTGCAATTAATCATCACCTATATGTGTAGTATCTGTCATTTTAACCACCACTCATTTGGTCAAAGTCCCTAGGAGGAGTTTGTTAAAGAATGAGACCTTTTTTTTGACGAAAATCGGCCAAAAAAAACATCAGAACAACGTTTGGCGCCAGGCCACGCCCACATCTTATGGCGTAGGAAAAATGGGTTTGCAATTAATCATCACCTATATGTGTAGTATCTGTCATTTTAACCATGACTCATTTGGTCAAAGTCCCTAGGAAGAGTTTGTTAAAGAACGACACCTTTTTTTTGACGAAAATTGGCCCCTTTTTTTTGCCGAAAAATGCCAAAAAACCATCAGAGCAAAGTTTGGCGCCAGGCCACGCCCACATCTTATGGCGAAGAAAAATTCCTTCGCAATTAATCATCACCTATATATGTAGTATCTGTCATTTTAACTATGACTCATTAGGTCAAAGTCCCTAGGAGGAGTTTGTTAAAAAACGACACCTTTTTTTGCCGAAAATTGGCTAAAAACCATCAGAGCAAAGTTTGGCGCCAGGCCACGCCCACATCTTATGGCGTAGGAAAATGTGTTCACAATGAATCATCACCTATATGTGTAGTATCCGTCATTTTAACCACCACTCATTTGGTCAAAGTCCCTAGGAGGAGTTTGTTAAAGAATGACACCTTTTTTTTTGCCGAAAAATGCCAAAAAACCATCAGAGCAAAGTTTGGCGCCAGGCCACGCCCACATCTTATGGCGAAGAAAAATTCCTTTGCAATTAATCATCACCTATATGTGTAGTATCTGTCATTTTAACCACCACTCATTTGGTCAAAGTCCCTAGGAGGAGTTTGTTAAAGAATGAGACCTTTTTTTTGACGAAAATTGGCCAAAAAACCCATCAGAACAACGTTTGGCGCCAGGCCACGCCCACATCTTATGGCGTAGGAAAAATGTGTTTTCAATTAATCATCACCTATATGTGTAGTATCCGTCATTTTAACCACCACTCATTTGGTCAAAGTCCCTAGGAGGAGTTTGTTAAAGAATGAGACCTTTTTTTTGACGAAAATCGGCCAAAAAAACCATCAGAACAACGTTTGGCGCCAGGCCACGCCCACATCTTATGGCGTAGGAAAAATGGGTTTGCAATTAATCATCACCTATATGTGTAGTATCTGTCATTTTAACCATGACTCATTTGGTCAAAGTCCCTAGGAAGAGTTTGTTAAAGAACGACACCTTTTTTTTGACGAAAATTGGCCAAAAACCATCAGAACAACGTTTGGCGCCAGGCCACGCCCACATCTTATGGCGTAGGAAAAATGTGTTTTCAATTAATCATCACCTATATGTGTAGTATCCGTCATTTTAACCACCACTCATTTGGTCAAAGTCCCTAGGAGGAGTTTGTTAAAGAATGAGACCTTTTTTTTGACGAAAATTGGCCAAAAAAACCATCAGAACAACGTTTGGCGCCAGGCCACGCCCACATCTTATGGCGTAGGGAAAATGTGTTTTCAATTAATCATCACCTATATGTGTAGTATCCGTCATTTTAACCACCACTCATTTGGTCAAAGTCCCTAGGAGGAGTTTGTTAAAGAATGAGACCTTTTTTTTGACGAAAATTGGCCAAAAAACCCATCAGAACAACGTTTGGCGCCAGGCCACGCCCACATCTTATGGCGTAGGAAAAATGGGTTTGCAATTAATCATCACCTATATGTGTAGTATCTGTCATTTTAACCATGACTCATTTGGTCAAAGTCCCTAGGAAGAGTTTGTTAAAGAACGACACCTTTTTTTTTTTGAAGAAAATTGGCCAAAAACCATCAGAACAACGTTTGGTGCCAGGCCACTCCCACATCTTATGGCGTAGGAAAAACATGTTCACAATTAATCATCATTTATATGTGTAGTATCTGTCATTTTAACCACCACTCATTTGGTCAAAGTCCCTAGGAGGAGTTTGTTAAAGAATGAGACCTTTTTTTTGACGAAAATTGGCCAAAAAAACCATCAGAACAACGTTTGGCGCCAGGCCACGCCCACATCTTATGGCGTAGGGAAAATGTGTTTTCAATTAATCATCACCTATATGTGTAGTATCCGTCATTTTAACCACCACTCATTTGGTCAAAGTCCCTAGGAGGAGTTTGTTAAAGAATGAGACCTTTTTTTTGACGAAAATTGGCCAAAAAACCCATCAGAACAACGTTTGGCGCCAGGCCACGCCCACATCTTATGGCGTAGGAAAAATGGGTTTGCAATTAATCATCACCTATATGTGTAGTATCTGTCATTTTAACCATGACTCATTTGGTCAAAGTCCCTAGGAAGAGTTTGTTAAAGAACGACACCTTTTTTTTTTTGAAGAAAATTGGCCAAAAACCATCAGAACAACGTTTGGTGCCAGGCCACTCCCACATCTTATGGCGTAGGAAAAACATGTTCACAATTAATCATCATTTATATGTGTAGTATCTGTCATTTTAACCACCACTCATTTGGTCAAAGTCCCTAGGAGGAGTTTGTTAAAGAATGAGACCTTTTTTTTGACGAAAATTGGCCAAAAAAACCATCAGAACAACGTTTGGCGCCAGGCCACGCCCACATCTTATGGCGTAGGGAAAATGTGTTTTCAATTAATCATCACCTATATGTGTAGTATCCGTCATTTTAACCACCACTCATTTGGTCAAAGTCCCTAGGAGGAGTTTGTTAAAGAATGACACCTTTTTTTTGCCGAAAAATTGTTAAAAATGCTGAAAATTGGCCAAAAAAACCATCAGAGCAAAGTTTGGCGCCAGGCCACGCCCACATCTTATGGCGTAGGAAAAATGGGTTTACAATTAATCATCACCTATATGTGTAGTATATCTGTCATTTTAACCACCACTCATTTGGTCAAAGTCCCTAGGAGGTGTTTGTTAAAGAATGACACCTTTTTTTTGACGAAAATTGGCCAAAAACCATCAGAACAACGTTTGGCGCCAGGCCACGCCCACATCTTATGGCGTAGGAACAATTCCTTCGCAATTAATCATCACCTATATGTGTAGTATCTGTCATTTTAACCACCACTCATTTGGTCAAAGTCCCTAGGAGGAGTTTGTTAAAGTACGACGCCTTTTTTTTTCCGAAAAATGCCAAAAAACCATCAGAGCAAAGTTTGGCGCCAGGCCACGCCCACATCTTATGGCGAAGGAATATTCCTTCGCAATTAATCATCACCTATATAAAAAAGTTAAAGTTAAAGTACCAATGATTGTCACACACACACTAGGTGTGGCGAAATTATTCTCTGCATTTAACCCATCACCCTTGATCACCCCCTGGGAGGTGAGGGGAGCAGTGGGCAGCAGCAGTGGCCGCGCCCGGGAATCATTTTTTTGGTGATTTAACCCCCAATTCCAACCCTTGATACTGAGTGCCAAGCAGGGAGGTAATGGGTCCCATTTTTATAGTCTTTGGTATGACTCGGCCGGGGTTTGAACCCACAACCTACCGATCTCAGGGCGGACACTCTAACCACTAGGCCACTGAGTAGGTATATATGTAGTATCTGTCATTTTAACTACGACTCATTTGGTCAAAGTCCCTAGGAAGAGTTTGTTAAAGAACAACACCTTTTTTTGCCGAAAATTGGCCAAAAACCATCAGAACAAAGTTTGGCGCCAGGCCACGCCCACATCTTATGGCATAGGAAAATGTGTTCACAATTAATCATCACCTATATGTGTAGTATCTGTCATTTTAACCACCACTCATTTGGTCAAAGGCCCTAGGAGGAGTTTGTTAAAGAACGACACCTTTTTTTGGACAAAAAAATGCCGAAAATTGGCCAAAAACCATCAGAGCAAAGTTTGGTGCCAGGCCACGCCCACATCTTATGGCGTAGATTGATCATCACCTATATGTGTAGTATCTGTCATTTTAACCACCACTCATTTGGTCAAAGTCCCTAAGAGGAGTTTGTTAAAGAATGACACCTTTTTTTTGCAAAAAAATTGTGAAAAATGCCGAAAATTGGCCAAAAAAACCATCAGAACAAAGTTTGGCGCCAGGCCACGCCCACATCTTATGGCGTGGATTAATCATCACCTATATGTGTAGTATCTGTCCTTTTAACCACCACTCATTTGGTCAAAGGCCCTAGGAGGAGTTTGTTAAAGAACGACACCTTTTTTTTGACAAAAAATGCCGGAAATTGGCCAAAAACCACATCTTATGGCGTAGGAAAAATGGGTTTGCAATTAATCATCACCTATATGTGTAGTATCTGTCATTTTAACCACCACTCATTTGGTCAAAGTCCCTAGGAGGAGTTTGTTAAAGAATGAGACCTTTTTTTTGACGAAAATCGGCCAAAAAAAACATCAGAACAACGTTTGGCGCCAGGCCACGCCCACATCTTATGGCGTAGGAAAAATGGGTTTGCAATTAATCATCACCTATATGTGTAGTATCTGTCATTTTAACCATGACTCATTTGGTCAAAGTCCCTAGGAAGAGTTTGTTAAAGAACGACACCTTTTTTTTGACGAAAATTGGCCCCTTTTTTTTGCCGAAAAATGCCAAAAAACCATCAGAGCAAAGTTTGGCGCCAGGCCACGCCCACATCTTATGGCGAAGAAAAATTCCTTCGCAATTAATCATCACCTATATATGTAGTATCTGTCATTTTAACTATGACTCATTAGGTCAAAGTCCCTAGGAGGAGTTTGTTAAAAAACGACACCTTTTTTTGCCGAAAATTGGCTAAAAACCATCAGAGCAAAGTTTGGCGCCAGGCCACGCCCACATCTTATGGCGTAGGAAAATGTGTTCACAATGAATCATCACCTATATGTGTAGTATCCGTCATTTTAACCACCACTCATTTGGTCAAAGTCCCTAGGAGGAGTTTGTTAAAGAATGACACCTTTTTTTTTGCCGAAAAATGCCAAAAAACCATCAGAGCAAAGTTTGGCGCCAGGCCACGCCCACATCTTATGGCGAAGAAAAATTCCTTTGCAATTAATCATCACCTATATGTGTAGTATCTGTCATTTTAACTATGACTCATTTGGTCAAAGTCCCTAGGAGGAGTTTGTTAAAGAACGACACCTTTTTTTGCCAAAAATTGGCCAAAAACCATCAGAACAAAGTTTGGCGCCAGGCCACGCCCACATCTTATGGCGTAGGAAAATGTGTTCACAATTAATCATCACCTATATGTGTAGTATCTGTCATTTTAACCACCACTCATTTGGTCAAAGTCCCTAGGAGGAGTTTGTTAAAGAATGAGACCTTTTTTTTGACGAAAATTGGCCAAAAAAACCATCAGAACAACGTTTGGCGCCAGGCCACGCCCACATCTTATGGCGTAGGAAAAATGTGTTTTCAATTAATCATCACCTATATGTGTAGTATCCGTCATTTTAACCACCACTCATTTGGTCAAAGGCCCTAGGAGGTGTTTGTTAAAGAACGACACCTTTTTTTTGACAAAAAATGCCGAAAATTGGCCAAAAACCATCAGAGCAAAGTTTGGCGCCAGGCCACGCCCACATCTTATGGCGTAGGAAAAATGGGTTTGCAATTAATCATCACCTATATGTGTAGTATCTGTCATTTTAACCACCACTCATTTGGTCAAAGTCCCTAGGAGGAGTTTGTTAAAGAATGAGACCTTTTTTTTGACGAAAATTGGCCAAAAAAACCATCAGAACAACGTTTGGCGCCAGGCCACGCCCACATCTTATGGCGTAGGAAAAATGTGTTTTCAATTAATCATCACCTATATGTGTAGTATCCGTCATTTTAACCACCACTCATTTGGTCAAAGTCCCTAGGAGGAGTTTGTTAAAGAATGAGACCTTTTTTTTGACGAAAATCGGCCAAAAAAACCATCAGAACAACGTTTGGCGCCAGGCCACGCCCACATCTTATGGCGTAGGAAAAATGGGTTTGCAATTAATCATCACCTATATGTGTAGTATCTGTCATTTTAACCATGACTCATTTGGTCAAAGTCCCTAGGAAGAGTTTGTTAAAGAACGACACCTTTTTTTTGACGAAAATTGGCCAAAAACCATCAGAACAACGTTTGGCGCCAGGCCACGCCCACATCTTATGGCGTAGGAAAAATGTGTTTTCAATTAATCATCACCTATATGTGTAGTATCCGTCATTTTAACCACCACTCATTTGGTCAAAGTCCCTAGGAGGAGTTTGTTAAAGAATGAGACCTTTTTTTTGACGAAAATTGGCCAAAAAAACCATCAGAACAACGTTTGGCGCCAGGCCACGCCCACATCTTATGGCGTAGGGAAAATGTGTTTTCAATTAATCATCACCTATATGTGTAGTATCCGTCATTTTAACCACCACTCATTTGGTCAAAGTCCCTAGGAGGAGTTTGTTAAAGAATGAGACCTTTTTTTTGACGAAAATTGGCCAAAAAACCCATCAGAACAACGTTTGGCGCCAGGCCACGCCCACATCTTATGGCGTAGGAAAAATGGGTTTGCAATTAATCATCACCTATATGTGTAGTATCTGTCATTTTAACCATGACTCATTTGGTCAAAGTCCCCAGGAGGAGTTTGTTAAAGTGCGACCCCTTTTTTTGCTGAAAAATGCCAAAAAACCATCAGAGCAAAGTTTGGCGCCAGGCCACGCCCACATCTTATGGCGAAGAAAAATTCCTTGGCAATGAATCATCACCTATATGTGTAGTATCTGTCATTTTAACCACCACTCATTTAGTCAAAGTCCCTAGGAGGAGTTTGTTAATTTTTCTAATCAGCCTGACCTAAGCCGAAAGGTTTATTTGTAAAATCAATAATAAAAATCATCTCTGTGATGATCTCAAATATCATTTGCCAGCTAGTAAAACTGTAAGTATCTCAGATATAGTTTGTCAGATTTTGTTGCAGCTTTAAGAAGAGAACTTGCATGTTCTTTTGTTCCAGCTTTAAGAAGAGAACTTGCATGTTCTTTTGTTGCAGCTTTAAGAAGAGAACTTGCATGTTCTTTTGTTGCAGCTTTAAGAAGATAATTTGCATGTTCTTTTGTTCCAGCTTTAAGAAGAGAATTTGCATGTTCTTTTGTTCCAGCTTTAAGAAGAGAACTTGCATGTTCTTTTGTTGCAGCTTTAAGAAGAGAACTTGCATGTTCTTTTGTTGCAGCTTTAAGAAGAGAACTTGCATGTTCTTTTGTTGCAGCTTTAAGAAGAGAACTTGCATGTTCTTTTGTTGCAGCTTTAAGAAGAGAACTTGCATGTTCTTTTGTTGCAGCTTTAAGAAGAGAACTTGCATGTTCTTTTGTTGCAGCTTTAAGAAGATAACTTTCATGTTCTGCCCCACAGCCAAGTGGTCCAAGGCTTTGTGTATAGTTTCCAGGTCTAAGCGTGTACAAATACAAGTGTGTGTACACACTCCCGGGCATATGTGGTATGTAGAAGTAGCAGTCCAGGACCACATTGATCCTACTCATGAGGACTTAGGGTTAGGATAGGAAGATTGATGGATTCAAGTCCTTGGACCATGTATTGACCTCTATTAAGTTAAAGGCCTACTGAAAGCCACTACTAGCGACCACACAGTCTGATAGTTTATATATCAATGATGAAATCTTAACATTGCAACACATGCCAATACGGCCGGGTTAGCCTACTAAAGTGCAATTTTAAATTTTGCGCGAAATATCCTGCTGAAAACGTCTCGGTATGATGACGTCAGCGCGTGACGTCACGGATTGTAGAGGACATTTTGGGACAGCATGGTGGCCAGCTATTAAGTCGTCTGTTTTCGTCGCAAAATTCCACAGTATTGTGGACATCTGTGTTGGTGAATCTTTTGCAATTTGTTCAATGAACAATGGAGACTGCAAAGAAGAAAGCTGTAGGTGGGAAGCGGTGTATTGCGGCAGGTGTTGTGCCGGATAACGCACCCCCGCCGTAGAATGCACCCCCTGACTGTTGTGCCGGATAACACAGCCGGTGTTTCATTGTTTACATTCCTGAAAGATGACAGTCAAGCTTTACCATTGGCCTGTGGAGAACTGGGACAACAGAGACTCTTACCAGGAGGACTTTGAGTTGGATACGCAGACGCGGTACCATGAGTACGCAAGCAGCTGCGGCGACCAAACATTTGATCGCTTGCCCGTACGTGCGTGTCGCTATGTGCATGTCACGTACAACCTTGGGGACTTTGGGGAAATATATGTGCTGTATGAACTTTGGGGAGGTGATCGGTACTTTGGGCTGTGGGATTGAGTGTGTTGTGCAGGTGTTTGAGTTGTATTGGCGGGTCATATGGACGGGAGGGGGGAGGTGTTTGTTATGCGGGATTAATTTGTGACATATTAAATAGAATGGACCTGCTATCCCCGTTTAAATAAGAAAATCGCATTTCAGTAGGCCTTTAAAGTTACCTTAATACATTGTTGATAAACAATGTTATTGACATTGAGACCAAATGAACCATTGATGTAATAATAACACATAATAAGAACTAGACTCGATGAAGGAATTGTGTGTGAATGCTCCAATGCTGAAGTTGAACTTCAAAATGACGAATTGTTGAAGTAAAGCACACGATTCCTGAACTGGTTGAATATTTTCAAGTGTGAACAGTTTGAATCGGATGAAAAATGTGGGAGTTGTGGAACTTTGAAGAATGTCTCATTGGTTTCACTGGGAATTTCCCAAAAATGTGGACATTTCGGGAAATGCGGTAATTTTTTTGAAAATGGTAAAAAAAAACTTGGTGGAGAAATGTTGAAGTAGTAACATGTTGAATTGAGAAATGGTATTACAGAATTCCTGGAATTTCGGAAAACAGGAATTTTTCCAGGTTAAAAAACTTGGGTTTTATGTCCTGATTAAGAGGAATGTTTTGACGGTGGAACGCTTGAAGTGGGTTAAAAAATGTGGGAGGAGTAGTCGCCAGAAAAAAGGGTGGAAATAGGGCTTTGGAAAACCAGAAATTCTGAAAAATCCTGGAATTTTTTTTAACTAGAAAAAAGTTTGAATTTCCAGAATGGTGTAATGTGTTGAAGGTGGAATGCTTTGAATAGGTTGAAAAATGTGGAAATGGTGGAAGTTTGAAAAATGGCCAATTCATTTTGAATGGGAAAAATGTCCCGGAAAACCTGGAATTCTGGGAAAACTGGGAAAATTTGGGAATTTGTCAAGGGAAAGCCTGTGATTCCCGATTAGGCTGAACAGTTTGAAGTTGAAATGCTTTGAATCAGATGAAAAATGTGGGAGTTTAAAGAATGTCCCATTGGTTTCACTGGGAATTTCCCAAAAATGTGGGAATTTCGGGAAATGCGGGAATTTTTTTGAAAATTGTAAAAAAAAAACTCGGAGAAATGTTGAAGTAGTAACATGTTGAATTGAGAAATGGTCTTACGGAACTCCTGGAATTTTGGAAAAATGGGAATTTTTCCAGGTTAAAAAACTTTTTTTTTTTTGTCCTGATTAAGAGGAATGTTTTGATGGTGGTACGGTTAAAATGCGTTGAAAAATGTGGGAGGAGTAGTCGCCAGAAAAAAGGGTGGAAATAGAGCTTTGGAAAAGCAGGAATTCTGAAAAATCCTGGAATTTTTTTTAACTCGAAAAAAGAAGTTTGAATTTCCATGATGGTGGAATGTGTTGAAGGGGGAATGCTTTGAATAGGTTGAAAAATGTGGAAATGGTGGAAGTTTGAAAAATGGCTAATTCATTTTGAATGGGAAAAATGTCCCGGAAAACCTGGAATTCTGGGAAAACTGGGAAAATTTGGGAATTTGTCAAGGGAAAGCCTGTGTTTCCCGATTAGCCTGAACAGTTTGAAGTTGGAACGCTTTGAATCAGATGAAAAATGTGGGAGTTTAAAGAATGTCCCATTGGTTTCACTGGGAATTTCCCAAAAATGTGGGAATTTCGGGAAATGCGGGAATTTTTTTGAAAATTGTAAAAAAAAAACTCGGAGAAATGTTGAAGTAGTAACATGTTGAATTGAGAAATGGTCTTACGGAACTCCTGGAATTTTGGAAAAATGGGAATTTTTCCAGGTTAAAAAACTTTTTTTTTTTTTGTCCTGATTAAGAGGAATGTTTTGATGGTGGTACGGTTAAAATGCGTTGAAAAATGTGGGAGGAGTAGTCGCCAGAAAAAAGGGTGGAAATAGAGCTTTGGAAAAGCAGGAATTCTGAAAAATCCTGGAATTTTTTTTAACTTGAAAAAAGAAGTTTGAATTTCCATGATGGTGGAATGTGTTGAAGGTGGAATGCTTTGAATAGGTTGAAAAATGTGGAAATGGTGGAAGTTTGAAAAATGGCCAATTCATTTTGAATGGGAAAAATGTCCCGGAAAACCTGGAATTCTGGGAAATCTGGGAATATTTGTGAATTTGTCAAGGGAAAGCCTGTGATTCCCGATTAGGCTGAACAGTTTGAAGTTGGAATGCTTTGAATCAGATGAAAAATGTGGGAGTTTAAAGAATGTCCCATTGGTTTCACTGGGAATTTCCCAAAAATGTGGGAATTTCGGGAAATGCGGGAATTTTTTTGAAAATTGTAAAAAAAAAAAAACTCTGAGAAATGTTGAAGTAGTAACATGTTGAATTGAGAAATGGTATTACGGAATTCCTGGAATTTTGGAAAAATGGGAATTTTTCCAGGTTAAAAAACGTTTCTTTTTTTTTGTCCTGATTAAGAGGAATGTTTTGATGGTGGTACGGTTAAAATGCGTTGAAAAATGTGGGAGGAGTAGTCGCCAGAAAAAAGGGTGGAAATAGAGCTTTGGAAAAGCAGGAATTCTGAAAAATCCTGGAATTTTTTTTAACTCGAAAAAAGAAGTTTGAATTTCCATGATGGTGGAATGTGTTGAAGGTGGAATGCTTTGAATAGGTTGAAAAATGTGGAAATGGTGGAAGTTTGAAAAATGGCCAATTCATTTTGAATGGGAAAAATGTCCCGGAAAACCTGGAATTCTGGGAAATCTGGGAATATTTGTGAATTTGTCAAGGGAAAGCCTGTGATTCCCGATTAGGCTGAACAGTTTGAAGTTGGAATGCTTGGAATCAGATGAAAAATGTGGGAGTTTAAAGAATGTCCCATTGGTTTCACTGGGAATTTCCCAAAAATGTGGGAATTTCGGGAAATGCGGGAATTTTTTTGAAAATTGTAAAAAAAAAAACTCTGAGAAATGTTGAAGTAGTAACATGTTGAATTGAGAAATGGTATTACGGAATTCCTGGAATTTTGGAAAAATGGGAATTTTTCCAGGTTAAAAAACGTTTCTTTTTTTTTGTCCTGATTAAGAGGAATGTTTTGATGGTGGTACGGTTAAAATGCGTTGAAAAATGTGGGAGGAGTAGTCGCCAGAAAAAAGGGTGGAAATAGAGCTTTGGAAAAGCAGGAATTCTGAAAAATCCTGGAATTTTTTTTAACTCGAAAAAAGAAGTTTGAATTTCCATGATGGTGGAATGTGTTGAAGGTGGAATGCTTTGAATAGGTTGAAAAATGTGGAAATGGTGGAAGTTTGAAAAATGGCCAATTCATTTTGAATGGGAAAAATGTCCCGGAAAACCTGGAATTCTGGGAAATCTGGGAATATTTGTGAATTTGTCAAGGGAAAGCCTGTGATTCCCGATTAGGCTGAACAGTTTGAAGTTGGAATGCTTTGAATCAGATGAAAAATGTGGGAGTTTAAAGAATGTCCCATTGGTTTCACTGGGAATTTCCCAAAAATGTGGGAATTTCGGGAAATGCGGGAATTTTTTTGAAAATTGTAAAAAAAAAAAACTCTGAGAAATGTTGAAGTAGTAACATGTTGAATTGAGAAATGGTATTACGGAATTCCTGGAATTTTGGAAAAATGGGAATTTTTCCAGGTTAAAAAACGTTTCTTTTTTTTGTCCTGATTAAGAGGAATGTTTTGATGGTGGTACGGTTAAAATGCGTTGAAAAATGTGGGAGGAGTAGTCGCCAGAAAAAAGGGTGGAAATAGAGCTTTGGAAAAGCAGGAATTCTGAAAAATCCTGGAATTTTTTTTAACTCGAAAAAAGAAGTTTGAATTTCCATGATGGTGGAATGTGTTGAAGGTGGAATGCTTTGAATAGGTTGAAAAATGTGGAAATGGTGGAAGTTTGAAAAATGGCCAATTCATTTTGAATGGGAAAAATGTCCCGGAAAACCTGGAATTCTGGGAAATCTGGGAATATTTGTGAATTTGTCAAGGGAAAGCCTGTGATTCCCGATTAGGCTGAACAGTTTGAAGTTGGAATGCTTGGAATCAGATGAAAAATGTGGGAGTTTAAAGAATGTCCCATTGGTTTCACTGGGAATTTCCCAAAAATGTGGGAATTTCGGGAAATGCGGGAATTTTTTTGAAAATTGTAAAAAAAAAAACTCTGAGAAATGTTGAAGTAGTAACATGTTGAATTGAGAAATGGTATTACGGAATTCCTGGAATTTTGGAAAAATGGGAATTTTTCCAGGTTAAAAAACGTTTCTTTTTTTTTGTCCTGATTAAGAGGAATGTTTTGATGGTGGTACGGTTAAAATGCGTTGAAAAATGTGGGAGGAGTAGTCGCCAGAAAAAAGGGTGGAAATAGAGCTTTGGAAAAGCAGGAATTCTGAAAAATCCTGGAATTTTTTTTAACTCGAAAAAAGAAGTTTGAATTTCCATGATGGTGGAATGTGTTGAAGGTGGAATGCTTTGAATAGGTTGAAAAATGTGGAAATGGTGGAAGTTTGAAAAATGGCCAATTCATTTTGAATGGGAAAAATGTCCCGGAAAACCTGGAATTCTGGGAAATCTGGGAATATTTGGGAATTTGTCAAGGGAAAGCCTGTGATTCCTGATTAGGCTGAACAGTTTGAAGTTGGAATGCTTTGAATCAGATGAAAAATGTGGGAGTTGTGGAACTTTAAAGAATGTCGCATTGGTTTCACTGGGAATTTCCCAAAAATGTGGGAATGTCGGGAAATGCGGGAATTTTTTTGAAAATTGTAAAAAAAAAAAAAACTCGGAGAAATGTTGAAGTGTAACATGTTGAATTGAGAAATGGTATTACGGAATTCCTGGAATTTTGGAAAAATGGGAATTTTTCCAGGTTAAAAAACTTTTTTTTTTTTTGTCCTGATTAAGAGGAATGTTTTGATGGTGGTACGGTTAAAATGCGTTGAAAAATGTGGGAGGAGTAGTCGCCAGAAAAAAGGGTGGAAATAGAGCTTTGGAAAAGCAGGAATTCTGAAAAATCCTGGAATTTTTTTTAACTCGAAAAAAGAAGTTTGAATTTCCAGAATGGTGGAATGTGTTGAAGGTGGAATGCTTTGAATAGGTTGAAAAATGTGGAAATGGTGGAAGTTTGAAAAATGGCCAATTCATTTTAAATGGGAAAAATGTCCCGGAAAACCTGGAATTCTGGGAAAACTGGGAAAATTTGGGAATTTGTCAAGGGAAAGCCTGTGATTCCCGATTAGGCTGAACAGTTTGAAGTTGGAACGCTTTGAATCAGATGAAAAATGTGGGAGTTTAAAGAATGTCCCATTGGTTTCACTGGGAATTTCCCAAAAATGTGGGAATTTCGGGAAATGCGGGAATTTTTTTTAAAATTGTAAAAAAAAAAAAACTCGGAGAAATGTTGAAGTAGTAACATGTTGAATTGAGAAATGGTATTACGGAATTCCTGGAATTTTGGAAAAATAGGAATTTTTCCAGGTTAAAAAACTGTTTTGTTTTTTTTGTCCTGATTAAGAGGAATGTTTTGACGGTGGTACGGTTAAAATGCGTTGAAAAATGTGGGAGGAGTAGTCGCCAGAAAAAAGGGTGGAAATAGAGCTTTGGAAAAGCAGAAATTGTGAAAAATCCTGGAATTTTTTTTAACTTGAAAAAAAGTAGTTTGAATTTCCAGGATGGTGGAATGTGTTGAAGGTGGAATGCTTTGAATAGGTTGAAAAATGTGGAAATGGTGGAAGTTTGAAAAATGGCCTATTCATTTTGAATGGGAAAAATGTCCCGAAAACCTGGAATTCTGGGAAATCTGGGAATTTTTTGGAATTTGTCATGGAAAGACCCGCAATTCCCGAATAGGCTGAACAGTTTGAAGTTGGAACGCTTTGAATCGGGTGAAAAATGTGGAAGGTAGAGCGCGACAAAATCTGGAGAAGAAGAAGAAGTTGAATAATAAATAGATGAATTGTGGTGCAGAAAAGCATATTATTGTGTGAATGTTCCAAATATTCACACAATAATCCATGCATATCCTTTCAAATGCCATAAACGTGTGTTTCTCGTATATTTTAACATCGTAATTGTGATTGCCACAATGCAGGCACTGAGAAGGGCAACCGGCCGTAGCAAAGGCACATCAAAAGGTACCGGTATGGCGGTATTGTCACAAATATATACCATTTTCAATGGGAGACAGGTCTGGACTACAGGCAGGCCAGTCTAGTACCCGCACTCGTTTACTACGAAGCCACGCTGTTGTAACACGCGGCTTGGCATCGTCTTGCTGAAATAAGCAGGGGCGTCCAGGATAACAATATATGTTGCTCCAAAAGCTGTATGTACCTTTCAGCATTAATGGTGCCTTCACAGATGTGTAAGTTACCCATGCTTTGGCCACTAATACACCCCCATACCATCACACATGCTGCCTTTTACACTTTCACCCTAGAACAGTCCGGATGGTTCTTTTCCTCTTTGGTCCGGAGGACACGACGTCCACAGTTTCCAAAAACAATTTAAAGTGTGGACTCGTCAGACCACAGAACACTTTTCCACTTTGTATCAGTCCATCTTAGATGAGCTCAGGCCCAGCGAAGTCTTTCTGGGTGTTGTTGATAAATGGCTGTGGCTTTGCATAGTAGAGTTTTAACTTGCACTTACAGATGTAGCGACCAACTGTAGTTACTGACAGTGGTGTTCTGAGGTGTTCCTGAGCCCATGTGGTGATATCCTTTACACACTGATGTGGCTTTTTGATGCAGTAGCGCCTGAGGGATCCAAGGTGTGTAATACCATGGCTTACGTGCAGTGATTTCTCCACATTCTCTCAACCTTTTGATGATATTACGGAGCGTAGATGGTGAAATCCCTAAATTCCTTGCTTGAGAAATGTTGTTCTTAAACAATTTGCTCAGGCATTTGTCGACAAAGTGGTGACCCTCGCCCCGTCCTTGTTTGTGAACGACTGAGCATTTCATGGAAGCTGTTTTTATACCCAATCATGGCACCCACCTGTTCCCAATTAGCCTGTTCACCTGTGGGATGTTCCAAATAAGTCTTTGATGAGCATTCCTCAACTTTCTCACTCTTTTTTGCCACTTGTACCAGCTTTTTTGAAACATGTTGCAGGCATCAAATTCCAAATGAGCGAATATTTGCAAAAAAATAAAGTTTCTCAGTGTGAACATGAAATATATTGTCTTTGCAGTCTATTCAATTGAATATAAGTTGAAAAGGATTTGTTGTATTCTCTTTTTATTTACCATTTACACAACCTGACAACTTCACAAAACTGGAACATAAGTGGCCTAAAATAAGTATGGGTGAGGTAGCTTGCTGCAGTCAGACACATTTTACAACTCTGCTCTACTTTATATCCAATGAATCTATCCATTATAGTCGTTTACTAATCAATTCTATAATCGTCCATGTCCGAATTGCCATGTATTTAAATTGGTATTATTTCCACAACCTCTAGTAGTAATCTTTCACATTCATAATAACATGTCATATTTATATATTTTGATCATTTTAAACATAACTTGATGAGAGACAACAAAGACTTTGGGACAAATGATGATCCAGAAACTTTTATTTTTGAGACTGAACATAAGGAGGATGATCTACAAGTTATAGAAGCTGTGTGCTAAACCGATGCAGATTTAGTCAAACACTAAGCACCATGTATTAGCATTGCTAAGTGCTAAACAAGAATAAAATAAAACAATCACTTACTGTACAATGTCTGCTCTCACTGGGATGTTTATATCTTCCCGTTTACGTGAACAGTTCATCATAATGCTCAAAAAGGTGCTTCAAACCGTCGTCTTTTTGGCCATCTCCGTGTTTAAGTTGGATGTCAAAGTTGACCAACTTGTGGGTTTATGTCCACAATCTTCTACTATCCAGGTGAGAGGCAGGATTTACGATCTAAAGGAGGGGTGCTCACCGCCGTGTATAAATATAGGCTAGTAGAGATAGTCACACAATTCAGGTAGCATGCAAGTCTGCATCTTTGACGTACTTTTTTAACCTTCAAAAAGGTCATTTTCTGCAGATTTGCGCCATCCCCAGGCGTTGTTCTGTAACCAGCTCCTCCGAGATATTTCATCCGATTGCTTTCAAACTTTACGCAGACCTATTAGACGTATGGAGGACGCTAAATTTCCAAGCGTGCAGGTTTTCATGACAAGACGTGGGCAAAACACGGCGACATCCTTCTCTGTTGAGCCTCGGAAAAGTCACAACTTTACCGTAGAGCAGGGGACTCAAATCCAAACGCAACTTGTTAGCCTGTAAAAAAATATATATATAAATCTTAAAAATTTCACAGTAAAAATTCTGGTGACTGCCAGTTTTTCTCCTTAAAATCTATGGCCATTTGTTTATTTATTTTACTGTTTGTTACTGTAAATTGAAAAACAGTACCACTGTTATTTTTACAGGAAAATGTTGGCGACTGAGCTGCTGGTTTTTTTGTTTAATTTTTACAGAAATATCTATGGCCATTTTTTTTCTTTGTTACTATAAAGTAAAAGTTTATTTACATACCTTAATTGTTTGCAAATGAAGCAATGTAGTATCTGTTAGTCTCCAAAATAACATGTTTTTTTTCCCCATTTGGTGGAAGATTACCATATTTTCCAGACTACAAGAATTTAATGTTTTCCTGTAAAATGTAGTGGGTGCGGCTTATATACCGGTGTATATAAGCCGCACCCACTACATTTTACAGGAAAACATTTTTCCCCCATATATTAGCCGACTATAAGCCGCAGTTATATACGTTGTGAAATGAGTTATTTACACAGAAATGTTTATTTACATACCTTAATTGTTTGCAAATGAAGCAATGTAGTATCTGTTAAAAATAACATGGGTTTTTTTTCCATTTGGTGGAAGATTACCAAATTTTCTGGACTACAAAGCACACCGGTATATAAGCTGCGCCCACTAAATTTTACAAGAAAAAAATGTTTTCCCATATATTAGCCGACTACAAGCCACAGTTATATACGTTGTGAAATGAGTTATTTACATACCTTAATTGTTTGAAAATGAAGCAATGTAGTATCTGTTAGTCTCCAAAATAACATGTTTTTTTCCCCATTTGGTGGAAGATTACCAAATTTTCTGGACTACAAAGCCCATCCATCCATCCATCTTCTTCCGCTTATCCGAGGTCGGGTCGCGGGGGCAGCAGCCTAAGCAGGGAAGCCCAGACTTCCCTCTCCCCAGCCACTTCGTCCAGCTCTTCCCGAGGGATCCCGAGGCGTTCCCAGGCCAGCCGGGAGACATAGTCTTCCCAACGTGTCCTGGGTCTTCCCCGTGGCCTCCTACCGGTCGGACGTGCCCTAAACACCTCCCGAGGGAGGCGATCAGGTGGCATCCTGACCAGATGCCCGAACCACCTCATCTGGCTCCTCTCGATGTGGAGGAGCAGTGGCTTTACTTTGAGCTCCTCCCGGATGGCAGAGCTTCTCACCCTATCTCTAAGGGAGAGCCCTGCCACCCGGCGGAGGAAACTCATTTCGGCCGCTTGTACCCGTGATCTTGTCCTTTCGGTCATAACCCAAAGCTCATGACCATAGGTGAGGATGGGAACGTAGATCGCCCGGTAAATTGAGAGCTTTGCCTTCCGGCTCAGCTCCTTCTTCACCACAACGGATCGATACAGCGTCCGCATTACTGAAGATGCCGCACCGATCCGCCTGTCGATCTCACCATCCACTCTTCCCTCACTCGTGAACAAGACTCCCAGGTACTTGAACTCCTCCACTTGGGGCAGGGTCTCCTCCCCAACCCGGAGATGGCACTCCACCCTTTTCCGGGCGAGAACCATGGACTCGGACTTGGAGGTGCTGATTCTCATCCCAGTCGCTTCACACTCGGCTGCGAACCGATCCAGCGAGAGCTGAAGATCCTGGCCAGATGAAGCCATCAGGACCACATCATCTGCAAAAAGCAGAGACCTAATCCTGCAGCCACCAAACCAGATCCCCTCAACGCCTTGACTGCGCCTAGAAATTCTGTCCATAAAAGTTATGAACAGAATCGGTGACAAAGGGCAGCCTTGGCGGAGTCCAACCCTCACTGGAAACGTGTCCGACTTACTGCCGGCAATGCGGCAATGGACTACAAAGCACACCGGTATATAAGCCGCGCCC
Source organism: Nerophis lumbriciformis (assembly GCF_033978685.3). NCBI lineage: Eukaryota > Metazoa > Chordata > Actinopteri > Syngnathiformes > Syngnathidae > Nerophis > Nerophis lumbriciformis. The sequence goes on along the minus strand of NC_084551.2, from coordinate 57,207,655 downwards.
ACTAAATTTTACAAGAAAAAAATGTTTTCCCATATATTAGCCGACTACAAGCCACAGTTATATACGTTGTGAAATGAGTGGGACGGCGTGGCGCAGTGGAAGAATGGCCGTGCGCGACCCGAGGGTCCCTGGTTCAATCCCCACCTAGTACCAACCTCGTCATGTCCGTTGTGTCCTGAGCAAGACACTTCACCCTTGCTCCTGATGGGTGCTGGTTAGCGCCTTGCATGGCAGCTCCCTCCATCAGTGTGTGAATGTGTGTGTGAATGGGTAAATGTGGAAGTAGTGTCAAAGCGCTTTGAGTACCTTGAAGGTAGAAAAGCGCTATACAAGTACAACCCATTTATCATTTATTTATTTATTTATTTACATACCTTAATTGTTTGCAAATGAAGCAATGTAGTATCGGTTAGTCTCCAAAATAACATGTTTTTTCCCCATTTGGTGGAAGATTACCATATTTTCCGAACTACAAAGCACACAAAAGCCGCACCCACTAAATTTTACAAGAACATTTTTTCCCCCATATACTAGCCGACTATAAGCCGCAGTTACATACGTTGTGAAATGAGTTATTTACACAGAAATGTTTATCTACATACCTTAATTGTTTGCAAATGAAGCAATGTAGTATCTGTTAGTCTACAAAATGACATGTTTTTTTTCCCCAATTTGGTGGAAGTACCTCTGTTATTTGTCACCGCAAAATTCTGCCGACTCAGCTGCTACTGTGTTATGGTAAAATGTACTTTTACTGTCTCTGCGATGCATTACTGTGAAAGGAAAAATGGCCACTTTTGGCCAATGAGCTGCCAGCTTTTACAGTAAAATCTACAGAGCAATTTTATTTTTTTTTGACCGGGTAGCCTCGCGGACGTGCCATGGATGATTGTGCAGCTTGAAAGAGGTCAGTATGAATATGCATTACATTTGGTAGCCACCCTAAGGCGGGCCAAACGGAATGACAACGTCGTGCCGAAATTGGCCTGCGGGCCCCACTTTGGGTAAAGGCGCTGCAAAAAGGTGTTTAATAACGATATCTGGTTGTTTGGATATATTTGTAGAGTACTCGCATTGTTAGCCTCCTCTTACTTTCCGTATTTTGCGATTTAGAATGTGTTCTTGTCTCATAAGGCTTGTAGGCCATACCCACAATAATGAAGCCCCTGTGCTCCTCACAGACCTACTCTGGCCTCTTCTGCGTGGTGGTGAACCCTTACAAGAACCTGCCCATCTACACCGAGTCCATCGTGGAGATGTATCGAGGAAAAAAGCGTCACGAGATGCCGCCGCACATTTACGCCATATCGGAGGCGGCGTACCGGAGCATGCTTCAAGGTACTTCACGCTGATATCTGTGACCTTTCACCCCTGCTATCGGCCCGGGCCGGACTGGAATGTGACCTTTGGCCACACCGTAAGAGCGAAACCTAGGCGTGGTATGGCCTGTTATCAAAAGCTGACGTGAATCAGTCGAGATTGCCCTGAAAGGCTGGCCGCTCAATATTCAGTCACCGCGGCCATTTTGACCTCCACAAAGTGAAAGAAGAGCACCTAAAAGTGCTGGAAGGATGATTGCGCAACACCTGCGCCCCAGGGTGCCTTCCTGAGATAACAGGACGGGGCAGATCGGATTCTGGGTCTTTACGTATCACCCGCCGCCGCCCTCGGGGGTTGGGCTGTGGGCGTGTCGCTGTGGTGACAGGAACCAGTAGGACCAGTATGAATTCTTCCACCATGAACACGCCAGCAGGTTTTTTTTTTCTTTCTGGAAAAGCAACCGTAAAAATGGTATAGACCTGGATCACACTGCGAAATGTGGGCGTGTGGCGGGAGATCTACCGAGCACGGTGCAGGCCACTATATTGAGGATTTCCTAACACCATCTGTCATCGTGCATTACAGACTGACTGATACGTCTTTATCGCTAATATAGCCTATTTTTCAGACTATAGAGCGCACCGCGTAAATAAGCCAACCCACTAAATGTAGGATTTTTCCATATAATTGCCGCACCGGACTATAAGTCGCAGATATATACGTTGTGAAATGAGTTATTTACACAGAAATGTTTATTTACATACCTTAATTGTTTCCAAATGAAGCAATGTAGTATCTGTTAGTCTACAAAATAACATGTTCCCCCCCCCATTAGTGGAAGATTACCGTATTTTCCAGACTACAAAGTGCACCGGTATATAAGCTGCCCCCACTAAATTTTACAAAACAAAAATGTTTGCCATATATTAGCCGCTCCGGTCTATAAGACGCAGATATATACGTTGTGAAATGAGTTATTTACACAGAAATGTTTATTTACATACCGGTACCTTAATTGTTTCCAAATGAAGCAATGTAGTATCTGTTAGTCTACAAAATAACATGTCCCCCCCCTCCCCCCATTTGGTGGAAGATTACTGTATTTTCCAGACTACAAAGCGCACCGGTATATAAGCCGACCCACTAAATGTATGATTTTTCCATAAACTAGCCACACCGGACTATAAGCCGCAGATATATACTTTGTGAAATGAGTTATTTAGACAGAAATATTTTGTAAATGTTTATTTACATACCTTAATTGTTTCCAAATGAAGTAATGTAGTATCTATTAGTCTACACAATAACATGTTTTCCCCCCCCATTTGGTGGAAG
>NC_084551.2:57197500-57200000 GCF_033978685.3 Nerophis lumbriciformis | reverse complement strand
GCCCCACATTAGCGTATACACGTATATATAATCTTCTATACCACGTAAATAACTTTGCTGCTTCCAGCTTTAAACAATGGAGGCTCAAGGCTATAAGCTAAGCTACGAGCTACATCGCAAACCTAATAACAGATTATATAATTTATAGTCGGCCATTGCCAAACACAGAAGGCACTGATCCAATTAATTAAACTTTTTAGTAAAATCATTCTTTATTTTGCCGCAGCATGGTGATTCTATTGTCTTACATTAGAAGGCCAAGCTAGCTACACATCTTCTTGAGCTAACATGTCTTTTACACATTTTTAACCTACTGTCATTACCTACCATTTCAGTGTCTCCTCAATTGCTGCAATTAGTAGTCACCGGGTCCGCCATTAAAAGTACCGTATTTTCTGGACTATATGGTGCATCGGTATATTAGCCACGCCCACTAATGTTTAGAAGAAAAAACATTTTCCATGCATTAGCCAGATCGGACTATAAGTCACAGATATATACGTTGTGAAATTAGTTATTTACACAAATATTTAGTAAATGTTTATTTACATACCTTAATTGTTTCCTGTAACGGGGCAGTAAAACGGCTGAACAAACAAAACAGAAGTCATCATTATGGCCCCACTAGCTGCGCAAGCTCGCTCTCCAATCAGCTAAACTGACTTAATAACTCCACGGTGGCGTTTTGGTGAATTTACTAAGGAATTTGTGAAACCGAAACAATACAAAAATAATGCCGTTGTAAGTTAATATGACTAACACGGACATTCGTAAACGTGTTAGCGTATTAACTCATGCTAACGACGCTGGCTTGCGTGAAAACACGCCTACAGATACCACCCACGGGATGGTTTAGTGAGTAAGAATTGTTTTAGTTGTATTGCAAAACTTGCAAACGTTGCTTTGAGTGATGAATGCAGGATCAATACGAGTACAAACGCTATGGACGGTAAAACATGAACATCTCTTCTACTTCCAGATGAAAACACTTAATGGAAGGACCCTGCAGTGAGCAAACATGTACAAAAGATAGCGCCATAGCACAAACAATAACACATATTTTCAGTGCATTAGCTTTTTTTTTTTAATTTTTATGTATTTGCATTATGGCCGTCAGTGAAGAAAAATCTATAGATTGCCCGCACCGTTTCATAAGTCGCAGGGTTCAAAGTGTAGGAAAAAAGTTGCACCTTATAGTCCGGCATTTACTACATTATAGTGAAACATTTCCTATACTAAAAAATGAACGTTGTTTAAAAAAAGGCATTATTTGAATCTGCGTTTTAAGTCCTACAATTAAAAAATGATATTGCTGAATGGATGCAAGATATTTTTAAAATGCCAGTCCATGTATGTAGACAGGCACGTAAGACTGGACCGCACATTCCAGACGTGCTAAATAAATGAAGAGGCAAAAAGCGCGTTCAGTCTTGATGAATCACGCTGCGAGCACCAAGTGCTTGTGTTGGCATTTGAGCGTTGTGATGATTAGCATATATTCTGCATATTCATAAAGGTGCTAAACTTCACAGATACAAGTTTTAGTAGATCATCTTTGCACATGTTTTAGTATGTGCAAACCTCTAGTAGATCAGACCCTGGCAGTATTGATTTACTGCTTGTCTTTTCTCACACACACCTCACAATGTTGCAGGCTCTTTATTCTGCAGTGTGTTGTCAACCCTACAGGAAGTCAACGTGGGTGTACTTTAGAGTAGTCTGTGCACAGCTTGTATAGCAGTATCTATCACATGGCTAAAAATGAGTCAAAGAGGTGATCTTAAGACTCTTGATTATAGTTTGCTTTGAACAATTGTTTTAATGAAGGAATAATCACAAAAAGATGAAGATCTGAATCATTTATTTTTACACAAATATGACTCCATTTTTCAAGTTAAGCTATACATTTATTTAGTAAACACTCCAGAAGGTGGTGTCATATTTCCATGCTTTGGCAGTGACATCACTAGGGTGAATTTTCTCGCACCTAAAACAATGTGTAGCATTTTAACAAAAAAACACACAAAATGAGTAAGTCATAATAAAATGCTTTGATGGATATAAAAAGTGCAAATGAAACTCCTGAGTACAAAATGCTTGTACCACCACTGGTGTGTGTACTACTGCCTTTTTGAAGAATTCACTATTAGTAAATACAAATAAAAATAAAGAAATTGATTTAAAAAATAAATACATTTAAAAACAATATTAAGAATGACAAAAAAAAAATTTTTTATATTTATATATATATATATATATATGTGTGTGTGTGTGCGTGCGTGCGTGCGTGCGTGCGTGCGTGCGTGCGTGCGTGCGTGCGTGCGTGCGTGCGTGCGTGCGTGCGTGCGTGCGTGCGTGCGTGTACATACATACATGTATGTACGTGTGTGTATATGTATATACATATATGTATATTCATGTGTATATATGTATGTGTATATACGTGTATGTGTATATATATACACATATATGCATATACACACACATATGTATATATATG
>NC_084551.2:56947500-57192500 GCF_033978685.3 Nerophis lumbriciformis | reverse complement strand
GTTGAAGGTCGTGCTCTTATTTTGACATCCTGACTGTCCTTCTCTCTCACACACACACACACACACACACACACACACACACACATCTTATCTTGTGTCCTTCACATTTGTATCGTGTGCTGAGCTAATTTAGTGTGTGTGTGTGTGTGTGTGTGTGCGCGTGTGTGCGTGTGTGTGTGCGTGTGTGTGTGCGTGTGTGTGTGCGTGTGTGTGTGCGTGTGTGTGTGTGTGTGTGTGTGTGTGTGTGTGTGTGTGTGTGTGTGTGTGTGTGTGTGTGTGTGTGTGTGTGTGTGTGTGTGTGTGTGTTCACAGGGAGAGCTGGAGAGACAGCTCCTGCAAGCCAACCCCATACTGGAGGCGTTCGGCAACGCTAAAACGGTGAAGAATGACAACTCCTCCAGATTTGTAAGTCCCACAAAAACATTTTCAAGGTCCAATAATTGTTTTTTATTTTTTCAACAATATTAATGAATGAATGTGTGTCATATATGTACATCATATATGACATATATTATACATCATAAATGACATTATATATGACACATACATCATATATTATATGTTATACATCATATATGACATATACATCATATAAGATGTATAATACGTCATATTATATATGACATATTTGACATCATACATGACATATTATACATCATATATGACATTATACATTACCGTATTTTTCGGACTATAAGTCGCAGTTTTTTTCATAATTTGTCCGGGGGTGCGACTTATACTCAGGAGCGACTTATGTGTGAAATGATGAACACATTAGCGTAAAATATCAAATAATATTATTGATCTCATTCACGTAAGAGACTAGACCTATAAGATTTCATGGGATTTAGCGATTAGGAGTGACAGATTGTTTGGTAAACGTATAGCATGTTCTATATGTTATAGTTATTTGAATGACTCTTACCATAATATGTTACGTTAACATACCAGTTGGTTATTTATGCCTCATATAACGTACACTTATTCAGCCTGTTGTTCACTATTCTTCATTTATTCTAAATTGCCTTTCAAATGTCTATTCTTGGTGTTGGCTTTTATCAAATACATTTACCCAAAAAAATGCGACTTATACTCCAGTGCGACTTATACTCTGAAAAATACAGTATATATGACACATTATACATCATATATTACATATTATACATCATATATTATACATCATATATTACATATTATACATCATATATTATACATCATATATTATATATTATACATCATATATTACATATTATACATCATATATTATACATCATATATTACATATTATACATCACATATGATGTATAATGCGTCATATTATATATGACATATTTGACATAATATATTATATGTCATATCACATATTAAAAATTATACATCATATATGACATATTATACATCATATATTACACATTATACATCATAATTTTCATATTATACATCATATTTGACATTATACATCATATATGACATTATTCATTATATATGACACATTATACATCATATATATTATACATGATATATTACATAATATATATCATATATTATACATCATATATGACATATTATACATCATACATCACATATTATACATCATATATGACATAATATATGATGTATAATATGTCATATTATATATGACGTATAATGCATCATATATTATGTATTATACATCATATATGACATATAATATATTATATATTATACATCATATGACATTATACATCATATATTATATATTACACATAATATATTACACATTATACATAATATATTACACATTATACATCATATATTACATATTTTACATCATATATTACATATTATACATAAAATATTACACATACATTCTATATGACATATTATACATCATATATTACATATTATACATCATATTCTACACATTATGCATCATATATGACATATTATACATCATATATTACACATTATACATGATATATTATACATCATATATGACATATTATACATCATATATTACATATTATACATCATATATTACACATTATACATCATATATGACATATTATACATCATATATGACATATTAAACATATATTACATATTATACATCATATATGACATATTAAACATATATTACATATTATACATCATATGTTACACATTATACATCATATATGACATATTAAACATCATATATTACATATTATACATCATATATTACACATTATGCATCATATATTACACATTATACATCATATATTACACATTATACATCATATATGACATATTAAACATCATATATTACATATTATACATCATATATTACACATTATACATCATATATGACATATTATACATCATATATTATACATTATACATCATATATTACACATTATACATCATTTATTACACATTATACATCATATATGACATTATGCATCATATATGACATAGTATACATCATATATTACACATTATACATCATATATGACATTATACATCATATATTATACATTATACATCATATATTACACATTATACATCACATATGACACATACATCACATATGACACATTATACATCACATATGACACATTATACATCACATATGACACATTATACGTCATATATTACACATTATACGTCACATATGACATATTATACATCACATATGACATATACATCACATATGACACATTATACATCATATATTACACATTATACACAGAGCCGGCCCAATGCATAAGCGTACTAAGCGCTTGCTTAGGGCCCCGCGGCCACCAGGGGGCCCCCAAAAGCAATTAACAAAAAAAAAAATTTTTTTTTTTTTTTGCATGTACGAGTCTGACTGATGATTTCTAAATGATCAAAGATATATTATTGTACAAAAACACAATTTTAGGTCAACATTTTTGCACATTGCTGTTTCAGGTTTTTGTTACCAAAAATAATAAAGTGAATCAGAATCAGCTTTATTGTCCAGTTATGTTTAACACACATGGAATTTAACTTCAGTAGACTGCGCTCTCTTTGTACAAAGTAAACATTAAATATGAACAATTAACTAAAAATATAAACTAGTAATTAAAGACTAATATGTACAAGACTGATGAGACAAGATGACACTTTTACTGTAAATACAAAGCTTTATCACTTGGACTGTTCAACCCCAGGCCACTCTTGTAGCTGAATGTTTTCTACATTTTAAGATTAGGAACTATATGTGGCACTCTGGACATCATTCGTTCATTCATTGGTATTATTTATGTTCTTAACTGGGCCACCCCCATATCTTTATAAATGACATGTCATTTGTAAAGACATGCCAGGCTGACAATAGGATAATGTAAACAACACTGCCAGAGCCGCAATGAGTTTATATATTATTTATATATTATTGGCAGAAATAGAGGGCCCCAAAATCAAATTTTGCTTAGGGCCCCATGGAGGCTTGGGCCGGCACTGATTATACATCACATATGACATATTATACATCATATATTATACATTATACATTATATATTACACATTATACATCATATATTACACATTATACATCATATATTACACATTATACATCACATATGACATATTATATTTCTGAGCGTGATCTAGACTATTACCGCCATGTCAGTAAAAGTGGACTCTGTCATTCTTCCCTCAGGGTAAATTCATCCGCATCAACTTTGACGTGGCGGGGTACATCGTGGGCGCCAACATCGAGACCTGTATCCTTCCTTCCAAGTGTCCTACACACACACACACACTTTCTCTTGTTAGGACCCGCCCACCCCTCCTTAACTGCTCCGACCTCAGACCTCCTGGAGAAGTCCCGGGCCACCCGTCAGGCCAAGGAGGAGCGGACCTTCCACATCTTCTACCAGATGTTGCACGGCTCCTCTGAGGAGACTAAAAGTGAGTCGGCGAAGGACTCGGCAGTCTGGAAGTTCTCCTCACCTCACCTCACCTCTTTGTACCCGCAGAGGACCTGCTGTTAGGCACCGCAGACCAGTACCGCTTTCTCAGCGGGGGTTCCATAAATGTCCCCGGTCAGAGTGACTCTGAGAACTTCACCCAGACCATGGACTCCATGGGCATCATGGGCTTCAACCCGGAAGAGTTGATGTGTAAGTGGAGAGAATGTGTTGAATTGTGGCGACCTTCCCTGACGCCGTGTCCTCTCAGCCATGCTGAAGGTCATCTCCGCCGTGCTGCAGTTTGGGAACATCTCCTTCACCAAGGAGAAGAACCACGACCAGGCCTCCATGCCCGATAACACGGCGGCACAGAAGCTCTGCCATCTGCTGGGCATCAACGTGCTGGAGTTCACCCGGGCCATCCTCACCCCCAGGATCAAAGTGGGTCGGGAGTATGTGCAGAAGGCCCAGACCAAGGAACAGGTACTACTTCCTTGGGACTGGCCATGGCAGTAAATACTCTTACAAGAAAAACATCTCAAAGGTGAAGCTGTCATTACTCCAAAAATATATTAAAAAGGTGTAATCGACGTTTAGATCTGAAGTTGAACTGTAGATTTAAGTGTTGAAAGTAGCTACCCCGTTTCCATATGAGTTGGGAAATTGTGTTAGATGTAAATATAAACGGAATACAATGATTTGCAAATCCTTTTCAAGCCATATTCAGTTGAATATGCTACAAAGACAACATATTTGATGTTCAAACTCATAAACTTTTTTTTTTTTTTTGCAAATAATCATTAACTTTAGAATTTGATGCCAGCAACACGTGCCAAAGAAGTTGGGAAAGGTGGCAATAAATACTGATAAAGTTGAGGAATGCTCATCAAACACTTATTTGGAACATCCCACAGGTGAACAGGCTAATTGGGAACAGGTGGGTGCCATGATTGGGTATAAAAACAGCTTCCCAAAAAATGCTCAGTCTTTCACAAGGAAGGATGGGGCGAGGTACACCCCTTTGTCCACAACTGTGTGAGCACATTGTTGAACAGTTTAAGAAAAACCTTTCTCAACCAGCTTTTGCAAGGAATTTAGGGATTTCAACATCTACGGTCCATAATATCATCAAAAGGTTCAGAGAATCTGGAGAAATCACTCCACATAAGCGGCATGGCCGGAAACCAACATTGAATGACCGTGACCTTCCATCCCTCAGATGGCACTGTATCAAAAACCAACATCAATCTCTAAAGGATATCACCACATGCGCTCAGGAACACTTCAGAAAACCACTGTCACTAAATACAGTTGGTCGCTACATCTGTAAGTGCAAGTTAAAGCTCTACTATGCAAAGCGAAAGCCATTTATCAACAACACCCAGAAACGCCGCCGGCTTCTCTGGGCCCGAGATCATCTAAGATGGACTCATGCAAAGTGGAAAAGTGTTCTGTGGTCTGACGAGTCCACATTTCAAAGTGTTTTTGGAAATATTCGACATCGTGTCATCCGGACCAAAGAGGAAGCGAACCATCCAGACTGTTATCGACGCAAAGTTCAAAAGCCAGCATGTGTGATGGTATGGAGGTGCATTAGTGCCCAAGACATGTTCTAGGGTGAAAGTGTAAAAGGCAGCATGTGTGATGGTATGGGGGTGTATTAGTGGCCAAGACATGGGTAACTTACACATCTGTGAAGGCACCATTAATGATGAAAGGTACATACAGCTTTTGGAACAACATATGCTGCCATCTAAGCGTCGTCTTTTTCATGGACGCCCCTGCTTATTTCAGCAAGACAATGCCAAGCCACATTCAGCATGTGTTACAACAGCGTGGCTTCGTAAAAAAAAGAGTGCGGGTACTTTCCTGGTCCGCCTGCAGTCCAGACCTGTCTCCCATTGAAAATGTGTGACACATTATGAAGCGTAAAATATGTTGAACGACTGAAGCTGTACATAAAACAAGAATGGGAAAGAATTCCACTTTCAAAGCTTCAACAATTAGTTTCCTCAGTTCCCAATTGTTTACTGAGTGTTGTTAAAAGGAAAGGCCATGTAACACAGTGGTGAACATGCCCTTTCCCAACTACTTTGGCACGTGTTGCAGCCATAAAATCCTAAGTTAATTATTATTTGCAAAAAATAATTAAAGTTTATGAGTTTGAACATCAAATATGTTGTCTTTGTAGTGCATTCAACTGAATATGGGTTGAAAAGGATTTGCAAATCATTGTATTCCGTTTATATTTACATCTAACACAATTTCCCAACTCATATGGAAACGGGGTTTGTATTTCAAACACTGACTAGTGGGTGCCTTTTTTTTTATACTGTCAGTGTTCAAAAAATATTAATGCTGTCATAGTTACAGACCCAAATATTTTGCATCAAATATTCCACTTTGAAATGTTTTTTGGGGGAAACATGTTGCATATTTTGGGGTTTTGCCATAAAATAAAACCTAAGTTTTCTTTTGACAAAAAGGGCATAAAACAAAAAAAACTAAAATAATTTTTTTAATACTGTCAGTGTTCAGAAAATATTAATGTTGTCATAATTACAGACCCAAATATTTTGCATCAGATGTTCCACTTTGAAATGTTTTTTTGGGGGGGGAAATGTTGCATATTTGGGGTTTTTGCCATTGAAAAAAATAAGTTTTCTTTTGATAAAAAAGTCATGAAATAAATGTAAAAATATAAAAACACTTTAAAATTGATGGATGGATCTGAAGTTAATCAAGGGACTTAAGTGTTGAAAGTAAAAAAAAAAAAAAAAAAAAGTTTGTTACACTTTTGAGTGGGATCTTTTGGAATTTATGGAAATTTTTAAACGGTCATTGTTACAAAAAATTATTAATTAAAAAAGATCCCCAAAACCTTTTTTTTTTTATACTGTCAGTTTTCAAAAAAATACATTAATGTTGTCATAATTACAGACCCAAATATTTTGCATCAAATATTCCACTTTGATGTTTTTTGGGGGCAAAAATGTTGCATATTTTGGGTTTTTGCCATAAAAAAAACGTAAGTTTTCTTTTGATAAAAAAAAAAGGCATGAAACACATTTTTCAAAATAAATAAAAACACCTTAAAATTGTCGGATGGATCTGAAGTTGATCAAGGGACTTAAGTGTTGAAAAAAAAAAAAGTATGACTTATTTGTTACACTTTTGAGTGGGATCATTTGGAATCATTTGGAATTCATGGTATTTTTTTTTAAACGGTCAAAGTTTTTGGGAATTTTTTAAGGCTCCAATTACTTCACATCAATTATTCAACTAAAAAAAATGTTGTCAGAAAATGTTGCATATCTTATGTTTTTGACATTAAAAAAAAACAAGTTTTCTTTTGACAAAAAGGCATAAAACACGTTTAAAAAAAAATAATAATAATTACAACTTAAAATCGACGTGTAGATCTGACATTGAACTGTGGATTTAAGTGTTGAAAGTAACTATGTGATATATTTCAAACACTGACTAGTGGGTGCCTTTTGGATCCCCAAAAACATTTTTTTTATACTGTCAGTGTTCAATAAATATTAATGTTGTCATAATTACAGACCCAAATATTTTGCATCAAATATTCCACTTTGAAATGTTTTTTGGGGGAAACATTTGCATATTTTGGGGTTTTGCCATAAAATAAAACCTAAGTTTTCTCTTGACAAAAAAGGCATTAAACAAAAAAAAGCTTAAACATTTTTTTTTATACTGTCAGTGTTCAGAAAATATTATTGTTGTCATAATAACAGACCCAAATATTTTGCATCAAATGTTCCACTTTGAAATGTTTTTTAGGGGGTGGAAATGTTGCATATTTGGGGTTTTTGCCATAAAAAAACTAAGTTTTCTTTTGATAAAAAAGTCATGAAATAAATTTAAAAATATAAAAACACTTTTAAAATTGATGGATAGATCTGAAGTTGATCAAGGGACTTAAGTGTTGAAAGTAAAAAAATAAAAAAAAATAAAAATAAAAAAAAGTATGACTTGTTTGTTACACTTTTGAGTGGGATCTTTTGGAATTTATGGAAATTTTTAAACGGTCATTGTTACAAAAAATTATTAATTAAAAAAGATCCCCAAAACCTTTTTTTTTTATACTGTCAGTGTTAAAAAAAATATATTAATGTTGTCATAATTACAGACCCAAATATTTTGCATCAAATATTCCACTTTGAAATGTTTTTTGGTGGCAAAAATGTTGCATATTTTGGGTTTTTGCCATAAAAAAACGTAAGTTTTCTTTTGATTAAAAAAAGGCATGAAACCAATTTTTCAAAATAAATAAAAACACCTTAAAATCGGCGGATAGATCTGAAGTTGATCAAAGGACTTAAGTGTTGAAAGTAAAAAAATAAAAAATAAAGTATGTTGAGTGGGATCTTTTGGAATTTATGGAAATTTTTAAACGGTCATTGTTACAAAAAATTATTAATTAAAAAAGATCCCCAAAACCTTTTTTTTTATACTGTCAGTGTTCAAAAAAATACATTAATGTTGTCATAATTACAGACCCAAATATTTTGCATCAAATATTCCACTTTGAAATGTTTTTTGGGGGCAAAAATGTTGCATATTTTGGGTTTTTGCCATAAAAAAACTTAAGTTTTCTTTAGATAAAAAAAGGCATGAAACAAATTTTTCAAAATAAATAAAAACACCTTAAAATCGACAGATAGATCTGAAGTTGATCAAAGGACTTAAGTGTTGAAAAAAAAAAAAAAAAAAAGTATGACTTATTTGTTACACTTTTGAGTGGGACCATTTTGAATCATTTGGAATTCATGGGGTTTTTTTGTTAAACGCTCATTGTTCCAAAAAATTATTAATTAAAATCAAAGTTTTGGGGAATTTTTTAAGGCTCCAATTACTTCACATCAATTATTCAACTAAAAAAAATGTTGTTGGAAAATGTTGCATATCTTGTTTTTGACATTAAAAAAAAACAAGTTTTCTTTTGACAAAAAGACATAAAACACGTTTAAAAAAATAAATAAAATTACAACTTAAAATCGACGTGTAGATCTGAAGTTGAACTGTAGATTTAAGTGTTGAAAGTAACTATGTGATATATTTCAAACACTGACTAGTGGGTGCCTTTTTTTTTATACTGTCAGTGTTCTAAAAATATTCATGTTGTCATAGTTACAGACCTATTGTAGACTCCAAATACTTTGCATCAAATATTCCACTTTGAAATGTTTTTTTGGGCAACATGTTGCATATTTTGGGTTTTTGCCATAAAAAAACAAAAGTTTTCTTTTGATAACAAAGGCTAAAACTATTAAAATAAAATAAAAACACCTTAAAATTGTCGGATGGATCTGAAGTTGATCAAGGGACTTAAGTGTTGAAAGTAAAAAATAAATAAAAAAGTATGACTTGTTTGTTTCACTTTTGAGTGGGACCCTTTGGAATTTATGGACATTTTTAAACGGTCATTGTTACAAAAAAATATTAATTAAAATCAACGTTTTGGGGAATTTTTTAAGACTCCAATTACTTCACATCAATTATTCAACTTAAAAAAATGTTGTTGGAAAATGTTGCATATCTTATGTTTTTAACATTAAAAAAAACAAGTTTTCTTTTGACAAAAAGACATAAAACTAATTTTTAAAAAAATTATTACAACTTAAAATCGAAGGATAGATCTGAAGTGGATCAAGGGACTTAAGTGTTGAAAGTTACAAAAATGTACGACTTATTTGTTACGCTTTTGAGTGGGACCCTTTTGGATTCTTGAGACCTTCAGTGGGATTGTTTTTAAACTGTCATTGGCCCCTTTGGACGCCTCCCCAAGTGGAGGAGTTCAAGTACCTGGGAGTCTTGAGGGAAGAGTGGATGGTGAGATGGAAAGGCGGATCGGTGCGGCGTCTTCAGTAATGCGGACGCTGTATCGATCAGTCGTGGTGAAGAAGGAGCTGAGCCGGAAGGCAAAGCTCTCAATTTAACGGTCCATATACGTTCCCATCCTCACAAGCTTTGGGTTGTGACCTGAAGGACAAGATCATGGTGACTGAAATGAGTTTCTTCCGCTGGGTGGTGGGTCTCTCCCTTAGAGATAGGGTGAGAAGTTCTGTCATCCGGCCACTGCTCCTCCACTTGGAGAGGAGCCAGATGAGGTGTTTCAGGCATCTGCTCCCCGTACGCCTCCCTAGGGAGGTGTTTAGCACACGTTCGACCGGTAGGAGGCCACAGGAAAGACCCAGGACACGTTAGGGAGACTATGTCTGGGAACGCCTCGGGATCCCCCGGGAAGACCTGGACGAAGTGGCTGGAACAAGGGAAGTCTGGGCTTCTCTGCTTAGGCTGCTGCCCCCGCGACCCCACCTCAGATAAGCGGAAGAAGATGGATGGAGAGACAAAGTCGGCTGCATCACAATGGCGGTCTTAAGCCTGCATCCTAGTGACCGCAGTCTTGTGTATTTCCTGTGAATTCTAAAACGTCCAGAAAAGTCTGAATGATCTGATCATTATTCTGGGCTCATATAGAAAAGGTGTGTGGGCCAGATCCAGGCTCTATTCCTCCTATTTAGGACTTGTAGTATGCTGCATCTTATAACGTTGACGCGTCTCTTCCAACAGGCGGACTTTGCCGTGCAGGCCTTGGCCAAGGCCACCTACGAGCGCCTGTTCAGGTGGTTGGTGCACCGGATCAACAGAGCTCTGGACCGCAGACAACGGCAGGGAGCCTCCTTCATCGGCATCCTCGATATCGCCGGCTTCGAGATCTTTCAGGTGTGTTTTATGTCATGTATGAGGTCTCCATCTTTGGTTAACCGTAATCCTGCTGAAGTTGTCCACTAAGTCTCCAACTCAGTAAATGGTCTTATTGTGTGAATGCTTCAAACATTCACACAATAATATGCTTTTCTACACCAAAATTCATCTATTTATTCAACTTCTTCTTCTGCAGATTTTGGCTTGTTCTACCTTCCACATTTTTCACCCGATTCAAAGTGTTCCAACTTCAAACTGTTCAGCCTATTCAAGAATTGCGAGCTTTCCTTTGACAATTTCCAAAAATTCCCAGATTTCCCAGAATTCCAGGTTTTCCGGGACATTTTTCCCATTTAAAATGAATTGGCCATTTTTCAAACTTTCACCATTTCCACATTTTTCAACCTATTCAAACCATTCCACCTTCAGCACATTCCACCATACAAATATTTAAAGAAAAATTTTAATTTTTAAAAGAAAAAAATGCCATTTTACACGATTAAAGTGAAATATATTTTGATAAAAAGTATTTTTTACGTGGAAAAAAATTGTGTAATATTTTGAAAAAAAAAGTTCACTGTGCAAGAATTATGTCGGATTATTTAGAGAAAAAAGGTAACACACTTTAGAGAAAAAAAGTGACATTTTACGGGATTACAATCAAATATATTGTAAACATTTTTATTTATTTTTTTAGAAAAAAGCCGATATTGTGAGAGAAACATTTTATTTTACAAGATTTTTGTAGAAATATTTTCATTAAAAAGATTTCAAAGAAAATTTTTAAATTTTTAATAGAAAAAAAATGCCATTTTACACGACTAAAGTCAAATATATTGTAAAACAAAAAAAATGTATACTGTTTTTAGAAAAAAGTTGCAATAATGTGAGAAAATGTTTTCATACAAGATATTTTAGGAATATTCTGAGAAATGCCTTTTATTTTTCAAGACACAATTATGATATGTAATTTTACAAGATTAAAGTGAAATATATGTTGATTAAAAAGTATTTTTTATGTGGAAAAACATTTTTAATATTTTGAAAAAATAATGTTCACTGTGCAAGAATTATGTCGGATTATTTAGAGAAAAAAGGTAACACACTTTAGAGAAAAAAACTGACATTTTACGGGATTACAATCAAATATATTGTAAACATTTTTATTTCTTTTTTTAGAAAAAAGCCGATATTGTGAGAGAAACATTTTATTTTACAAGATTTTTGTAGAAATATTTTCATTAAAAAGTTTTCAAAGAAAATTTTAAAATTTTTAATAGAAAAAAAATGCCATTTTACACGACTAAAGTCAAATATATTGTAAAACAAAAAAAAAATGTATACTGTTTTTAGAAAAAAGTTGCAATAATGTGAGAAAATGTTTTCTTACAAGATATTTTAGGAATATTCTGAGAAATGCCTTTTATTTTTCAAGACAAATTATGATATGTAATTTTACAAGATTAAAGTGAAATATATTTTGATAAAAAGTATTTTTTACGTGGAAAAAAATTGTGTAATATTTTGAAAAAAAATGTTCACTGTGCAAGAATTATGTCGGATTATTTAGAGAAAAAACGTAACACACTTTAGAGAAAAAATTGACATTTTACGGGATTACAATCAAATATATTGTAAACATTTTTTTTATTTTTTTAGAAAAAAGACGATATTGTGAGAGAAACATTTTATTTTATAAGATTTTTGTAGAAATATTTTCATTAAAAAGTTTTCAAAGAAAATTTTAAAATTTTTAATAGAAAAAAAATGCCATTTCACACGACTAAAGTCAAATATATTGTAAAACAAAAAAAAATGTATACTGTTTTTAGAAAAAAGTTGCAATAATGTGAGAAAATGTTTTCATACAAGATATTTTAGGAATATTCTGAGAAATGCCTTTTATTTTTCAAGACACAATTATGATATGTAATTTTACAAGATTAAAGTGAAATATATTTTGATAAAAAGTATTTTTTACGTGGAAAAAAATTGTGTAATATTTTGAAAAAAAATGTTCACTGTGCAAGAATTATGTCGGATTATTTAGAGAAAAAAGGTAACACACTTTAGAGAAAAAAACTGACATTTTACGGGATTACAATCAAATATATTGTAAACATTTTTATTTATTTTTTTAGAAAAAAGCCGATATTGTGAGAGAAACATTTTATTTTACAAGATTTTTGTAGAAATATTTTCATTAAAAAGTTTTCAAAGAAAATTTTAAAATTTTTAATAGAAAAAAAAGGCCATTTTACGCGATTAAAGTCAAATATATTGTTAAACAAAAAAACTGTATACTGTTTTTAGAAAAAAGTTGCAATATTGTCAGAAAATGTTTTCATACAAGATATTTTAGGAATAATCTGAGAAATGCCTTTTATTTTTCAAGACACAATTATGATATGTCATTTTACAAGATTAAAGTGAAATATATTTTGATAAAAAGTATTTTTTACGTGGAAAAACATTGTGTAATATTTTGAAAAAAAATGTTCACTGTGCAAGAATTATGTCGGATTATTTAGAGAAAAAAGGTAACACACTTTAGAGAAAAAACTTACATTTCACGGGATTACAATCAAATATATTGTAAACATTTTTATTTATTTTTCAGAAAAAAGCCGATATTGTGAGAGAAACATTTTATTTTACAAGATTTTTGTAGAAATATTTTCATTAAAAAGTAAAGAACATTTTTAATTTTTAATAGAAAAAAATGCCATTTTACACGATTAAAGTCATATATATTGTAAAAAAAAAAAAAAAAATGGATACTGTTTTTAGAAAAAAGTTGCAATATTGTGAGAAAAAATGTTCATACAAGATATTTTAGGAATATTCTGAGAAATGCCTTTTAATTTTCAAGACAAAATTATATGTCGTCATTTTACAAGATTAAAGTGAAATATATTTTGATAAAAAGTATTTTTTACGTGGAAAAAAATGGTGTAATATTTTGAAAAAAAATGTTCACTGTGCAAGAATTATGTCGGATTATTTAGAGAAAAAAGGTAACACATTTGGGGGTGGTATGGCGTAGTGGGTAGAGCAGCCGTGCCAGAAACCTGAGGGTTGCAGGTTCTCTCCCCGCCTCTTGACATCCAAATAGCTGCCGTTGTGTCCTTGGGCAGGACACTTCACCCTTGCCCCCGGTGCCGCTCACACCGGTGAATGAATGATGAATGAATGATAGGTGGTGGTCGGAGAGGCCGTAGGCGCAAACTGGCAGCCTCGCTTCCGTCAGTCTACCCCAGGGCAGCTGTGGCTACGAAAGTAGCTTACCACCACCAGGTGTGAATGAATAATGGGTTCTCACTTCTCTGTGAAGTGCTTTGAGTGTCTAGAAAAGCGCTATATAAATCTAATCCATTATTATTATTATTATTTAGAGAGAAAAAAGTTAAATTTTACGGGATTACAATCAAATATATTGTAAACATTTTTATTTATTTTTTAGAAAAAAGCCAATATTGTGAGAGAAACATTTTATTTTACAAGATTTTTGTAGAAATATTTTCATTAAAAAGTATTCAAAGAATTTTTTTACATTTTTAATAGAAAAAAAATGCCATTTTACACGATTAAAGTCAAATATATATTGTAAAAAAAAAAAATGTATACTGTTTTTAGAAAAAAGTTGCAATATTGTGAGCAAATGTTTTCATACAAGATATTTTAGAAATATTCTGAGAAATGTCTTTTATTTTTCAAGACAAAATTATGATGTGTAATTTTACAAGATTAAAGTGAAATATATTTTGGTAAAAGTATTTTTTACGTGGAAAAAAATTGTGTAATATTTTGAAAAGAAAATGTTCACTGTGCAAGAATTATGTCGGATTATTTAGAGAAAAAAGGTAACACACTTTAGAGAAAAAAATGACATTTTACGGGATTACAATCAAATATATTGTAAACAGTTTTATTTATTTTTTAGAAAAAAGACGATATTGTGAGAGAAACATTTTATTTTACAAGATTTTTGTAGAAATATTTTCATTAAAAAGTATTTAAAGAAAATTTTTAATTTTTAATAGAACAAAATGCCATTTTACACGATTAAAGTCAAATATATTGTAAAACAAAAAGAAATGTATACTGTTTTTAGAAAAAAGTTGCAATAATGTGAGAACATTTTTTCATACAAGGTATTTTAGGAATATTCTGAGAAATGCCTTTTATTTCTTATGACACAATTATGATATGTCATTTTACAAGATTAAAGTGAAATATATTTTGATAAAAAGTATTTTTTACGTGGAAAAAAATTGTGTAATATTTTGAAAAAAAAGTTCACTGTGCAAGAATTATGTCGGATTATTTAGAAAAAAAAGGTAACACACTTTAGAGAAAAAAGTGACATTTTACGGGATTACAATCAAATATATTGTAAACATTTGTATTATGATATGTAATTTACAAGATTAAAATAAAATATATGTTGATTAAAAAGTATTTTATGTGGAATTTTTTTTTTTTTTATTTTGAAAAAATAATGTTTACTGTGCAAGAATTATGTCGGATTATTTAAAGAAAAAAGATAACACATTTTAGAGAAAAAACTATGATATTTTACGTGATTACAATCAAATGTTTTGTAAAGGAAATATTGTGAGAGAAAAAGTAATTTTACAAGATTTGTGCAGAAATATTTTCATAAAAAATGTTTTAAAGAAAAATGTAATTTTTAAAAGAAAGAAAATGCCATTTTACACGATTAAAGTCAAATATATTGTAAAAAAAAAAAATGTATACTGTTTTTAGAAAAAAGTTGCAATATTGTGAGAAAATGTTTTCATACAAGATATTTTAGGAATATTCTGAGAAATGCCTTTTATTTTTCAAGACACAATTATGATATGTCATTTTACAAGATTAAAGTGAAATATATTTTGATAAAAAGTATTTTTTACGTGGAAAAAAATTGTGTAATATTTTGAAAAAAAATGTTCACTGTGCAAGAATTATGTTGGATTATTTAGAGAAAAAAGGTAACACACTTTAGAGAAAAAACTGACATTTTACGGGATTACAATCAAATATATTGTAAACATTTTTTTTTATTTTTTAGAAAAAAGACGATATTGTGAGAGAAACATTTTATTTTACAAGATTTTTGTAGAAATATTTTCATTAAAAAGTATTTAAAGAAAAATGTTAATTTTTAATAGAAAAAAATGCCATTTTACACGATTAAAGTCAAATATATTGTAAAACAAAACAAAAATGTTTACTGTTAATATTCTGAGAAATGCCTTTTATTTTTCAAGACACAGTTATGATATGTAATTTTACAAGATTAAAGTGAAATATATGTTGATTAAAAAGTATTTTTTATGTGGAAAAACATTTTTAATATTTTGAAAAAATAATGTTCACTGTGCAAGAATTATGTCGGATTATTTAAAGAAAAAAGGTAACACATTTTAGAGAAAAAACTATGATATTTTACGTGATTACAATCAAATATTTTGTAAAAATAACAGATTTGTTTTTTAGGTAAAGAAAATATTGTGAGAGAAAAGGTAATTTGTGCAGAAATATTTTCATAAAAAATGTTTTAAAGAAAAATGTTAATTTTTAAAAGAAAGAAAATGCCATTTTACACGATTAAAGTCAAATATATTGTAAAAAAAAAAAAAATGGATACTGTTTTTAGAAAAAAGTTGCAATATTGTGAGAAAATGTTTTCATACAAGATATTTTAGAAATATTCTGAGAAATGCCTTTTATTTTTCAAGACAAAATTATGATATGTAATCTTACAAGATTAAAGTGAAATGATGTTGATAAAAAGTATTTTTTACGTGGAAAAAATTGTTTTATATTTTGAAAAAATAATGTTCACTGTGCAAGAATTATGTCGAATTATTTAGAGAAAAAAGGTAACACATTTTAGAGAAAAAAACGACATTTTACGTGATTACAATAAAATATTTTGTAAAAATGACAGATTTGTTTTTTAGGTAAAGGCAATGAGAAACCGTAATTTTACAAGATTTGTGTAGAAATATTTTCATAAAAAATGTTTTAAAGAAAAATGTTAATTTTTAATAGAAAAAAATGCCATTTTACACGATTAAAGTCAAATATATTGTAAAACAAAAAAAAATGTATACTGTTTTTAGAAAAAAGTTGCAATAATGTGAGAAAATGTTTTCATACAAGATATTTTAGGAATATTCTGAGGAATGCCTTTTATTTTTAATGACACAATTATGATATGTAATTTTACAAGATTAAAGTAAAATATATTTTGATAAAAAGTATTTTTTATGTAGAAAAAAATGTGTAATATTTAGGAAAAAAATGTTTCACTGCAAGAATTATGTTGGATTATTTAGAGAAAAAAGGTAACACATTTTAGAGAAAAAAATTATGACATTTTAGAATAAAATGGACTTTATTGTCATTATATTTGCATATAATGAGATTAAGGACTCCAATTTAAGGTGCGGTTGTGGAAACAAATATGGAATATAATAGAAAATTAATTAGAAAAAAGCCGATATTGTGAGAGAATTTTTTTTATTTTACAAAATTTGTGTAGAAATGTTTTCAGAAAAACATATTCAAAGAAAATGTGTCATTTTTAAATGGAAAAATATGCAATTTTACAAAGACAAATATATAGTGGAAAAAAATGTTTTGAGAAAAGTTCTCTTCCAAGGTTTTTAGGAATATTAGTTTTTTCATTTTTCAAGAGAAAATATGATATGGAAAAGTCAAATATATTTTTTAAAAGTGTTTTTTCCCCATAAAAAAGTTTGTAATACTGTGAGATATATTCAAGCATACCCCTCCCCCAATCTGAGCATTCAAGAGGTCCCATGTGATGATGCATTAAATAGTCGGTGATTGAGTGGTACACTTCAAACTGACAGCCTTTGGGCTGCCTTCTGGGAATTGCAGGTGGGTTTAGAAACCCCTGGTAGTTCTAGCTTTAAAGAACACATTTTGCAGTACAATGTATGCAATTTCAATCAGTTTCCTTTTTTTAAGCAGGTAAAAAAAGTGGACTTTGCGGATAGCTAGCCTGACGCCATGTGCTGCTTCCCCCCCCCCCAGCTGAACTCCTTCGAGCAGCTGTGCATCAACTACACCAACGAGAAGCTGCAGCAGCTCTTCAACCACACCATGTTCATCCTGGAGCAGGAGGAGTACCAGCGCGAGGGCATCGAGTGGAACTTCATCGACTTTGGCCTGGACCTGCAGCCATGCATAGACCTCATTGAAAAACCAGTAGGTGCGCCCTGGCAGGGAGGCCCAGGAACACTCGGGTGACCTCTTCTTGTCTGTGGCAGACCCACCCGCCCGGGGTCCTGGCCCTGTTGGATGAAGAGTGCTGGTTCCCCCGAGCCACCGACCGCTCCTTCGTGGACAAGCTGACTGGCGAGCAGGGCGGCCATCCCAAGTTCTTCAAGTCCAAGCAACCTCGCGGGGAAGCAGACTTCTCCATCATCCACTACGCTGGCAAGGTACTCTACTCTACAGTGTGTGTGTGTGTGCGTGTGCTGAGTACCTTGAAGGTAGAAAAGTACTACCGTATTTTCCGGACTATAAAGTGCACTTAAAATCCTTTCATTTTCTGAAAACTGGACAGTGCGCCTTATAACCCGGTGCGTCTAGTGTACGGAACAATTCCGGTTGTGCTTACCAACCTCAAAGCTATTTTATTTGGTACATGGTGTAATGATAAGTGTGACCAGTAGATGGCAGTCACACATAAGAGATAGGTGTAGGTTGCAATATGTTGCCAAGTAAACAACAAAATATAGAACATTACACGGCACTCACAAGTCTGTCAAAATGTTTTAGTAGGACTTTGGTAAGCTATGAAGTCGCACTGCTTGATGGATTTTTGGTGCATTGTGGCTACCGTAGTGAGAGATACTGGTGTTACTATGGTGTGTGTGTGTGTAAGGACCGCAAGATACTGGTGTTACTATGGTGTGTGTGTAAGGACCGCAAAGTGGCAGCCATTAGCAGACATATTATCTGGCGTTTTGTTTGGCAATATTATGCAAAAGCAACTTTTCTTATCTTCTGGTACCTGCTGATCTGTATTTGGGATCTGCATAAGTCCTAAAAAATGTGCGCAGGTCCGCCACTGTAGGCAAAGCCCCGGGGGTAGATGAGATCCGCCCGGAGTTCCTTAAAGTTCTGGATGCTTTGGGGCTGTCTTGGTTGACAAGACTCTGCAGCATCGGGGGTGATACCTCTGGATTGGTAGACCGGGGTGGTGGTTCCTCTCTTTAAGAAGGGGAACCGGAGGGTGTGTTCTAACTATCGTGGGATCACACTCCTCAGCCTTCCCAGTAAGGTCTATTCAGGTGTACTGGAGAGGAGGCTACACCGGATAGTCCAACCTCGGATTCAGGAGGAACAGTGTGGTTTTCGTCCTGGTCCTGGAACTGTGGACCAGCTCTATACTCTCGGCAGGGTCCTTGAGGGTGCATGGGAGTTTGCCCAACCAGTCTACATGTGTTTTGTGGACTTGGAGAAGGCATTGGACCGTGTCCTGTGGGGAGTGCTCAGAGAGTATGGGGTATCGGACTGTCTGATTGTGGAGGTCCGCTCCCTGTATGATCAGTGTCAGAGCTTGGTCCGCATTGCCGGCAGTAAGTCGGACACGTTTCCAGTGAGGGTTGGACTCCGCCAAGGCTGCCCTTTGTCACCCATTCTGTTCTGAACTTTTATGGACAGAATTTCTAGGCGCAGTCAAGGCGTTGAGGGGATCTGGTTTGGTGGCTGCAGGATTAGGTCTCTGCTTTTTAAACATGATGTGGTCCTGATGGCTTCATCTGGCCAGGATCTTCAGCTCTCACTGGATCGGTTCGCAGCCGAGTGTGAAGCGACTGGGATGAGAATCAGCACCTCCAAGTCCGAGTCCATGGTTCTCGCCCGGAAAAGGGTAGAGTGCCATCTCCAGGTTAAAGGGGGAGTCTTGTTCACGAGTGAGGGAAGAGTGGATGGTGAGATGGACAGGCGGATCGGTGCGGCGTCTTCAGTAATGCGGACGCTGTATCGATCCGTTGTGGTGAAGAAGGAGCTGAGCCGGAAGGCAAAGCTCTCAATTTAGCGGTCGATCTACGTTCCCATCCTCACCTATGGTCATGAGCTTTGGGTTATGACCGAAAGGACAAGATCACAGGTACAAGCGGCCCAAATGAGTTTCCTCCGCCGGGTGGCGGGTCTCTCCCTTAGAGATAGGGTGAGAAGCTCTGTCATCCGGGAGGAACTCAAAGTAAAGCCGCTGCTCCTCCACATGGAGAGGAGCCACATGAGGTGGTTCAGGTATCTGGTCAGGATGCCACCCGAACGCCTCCCTCGGGAGGTGTTTAGGGCACGTCCGACCGGTAAGAGGCCACAGGGAAGACCCAGGACACATGGGAAGACTATGTCTCCCGGCTGGCCTGGGAACGCCTCGGGATCTCCCGGGAGGAGCTGGACCAAGTGGCTGGGGAGAGGAAAGTCTGGGCTTCCCTGCTTAGGCTGCTGCCCCCGCAACTCCACCGTGGATAAGCAGAAGAAGATGGATTGTAGTAGTGTGACGTATTAAAGTACTCCCAAGTGTTGTCAGGTGGACCACAAGGCCAATGACTGGCTGGTGAAGAACATGTATTGTAGTAGTGTGGTGTATTAAAGTAGTACATGTGTACACAGGTGGTGTATTAAAGTAGTACAGGTGGTGTATTAAAGTAGTACATGTGTACAGGTGGTGTATTAAAGTAGTACAGGTGGTGTATTAAAGTAGGACATGTGTACAGGTGGTGTATTAAAGTAGTACAGGTGGTGTATTAAAGTAGTACATGTGTACAGGTGGTGTATTAAAGTAGTACATGTGGTGTATTAAAGTAGTACATGTGTACACAGGTGGTGTATTAAAGTAGTACATGTGTACAGGTGGTGTATTAAAGTAGTACATGTGTACAGGTGGTGTATTAAAGTAGTACATGTGTACAGGTGGTGTATTAAAGTAGTACATGTGTACAGGTGGTGTATTTAAGTAGTACATGTGTACACAGGTGGTGTATTAAAGTAGTACATGTGTACACAGGTGGTGTATTAAAGTAGTACAGGTGGTGTATTAAAGTTAAAGTTAAATGTTAAAGTACCAATGATTGTCACACACACACTAGGTGTGGTGAGATTATTCTCTGCATTTGACCCATCACCCTTGATCACCCCCTGGGAGGTGAGGGGAGCAGTGGGCAGCAGCGGTGGCCGCGCCCGGGAATCATTTTGGTGATTTAACCCCCAATTCCAACCCTTGATGCTGAGTGCCAAGCAGGGAGGTAATGGGTCCCATTTTTATAGTCTTTGGTATGACTCGGCCGGGGTTTGAACTCACAACCTACCGATCTCAGGGCGGACACTCTAACCACTAGGCCACTCATTAAAGTGGTACATGTGTACAGGTGGTGTATTAAAGTAGTACATGTGTACACAGGTGGTGTATTAAAGTAGTACACGTGTACACAGGTGGTGTATTAAAGTAGTACAGGTGGTGTATTAAAGTGGTACATGTGTACAGGTGGTGTATTAAAGTAGTACATGTGTACAGGTGGTGTATTAAAGTAGTACATGTGTACACAGGTGGTGTATTAAAGTAGTACATGTGTACACAGGTGGTGTATTAAAGTAGTACAGGTGGTGTATTAAAGTGGTACATGTGTACAGGTGGTGTATTAAAGTAGTACATGTGTACAGGTGGTGTATTAAAGCAGTACATGTGTACACAGGTGGTGTATTAAAGTAGTACAGGTGGTGTATTAAAGTGGTACATGTGTACAGGTGGTGTATTAAAGTAGTACACGTGGTGTATTAAAGTAGTACATGTGTACAGGTGGTGTATTAAAGTAGTACACGTGGTGTATTAAAGTAGTACATGTGTACAGGTGGTGTATTAAAGTAGTACATGTGTACAGGTGGTGTATTAAAGTAGTACACGTGGTGTATTAAAGTAGTACATGTGTACAGGTGGTGTATTAAAGTAGTACATGTGTACAGGTGGTGTATTAAAGTAGTACAGGTGGTGTATTAAAGTAGTACATGTGTACACAGGTGGTGTATTAAAGTAGTACAGGTGGTGTATTAAAGTGGTACATGTGTACAGGTGGTGTATTAAAGTAGTACATGTGTACACAGGTGGTGTATTAAAGTAGTACGTGTGTACACAGGTGGTGAATTAAAGTAGTACAGGTGGTGTATTAAAGTGGTACATGTGTACAGGTGGTGTATTAAAGTAGTACATGTGTACAGGTGGTGTATTAAAGTAGTACATGTGTACACAGGTGGTGTATTAAAGTAGCACAGGTGGTGTATTAAAGTGGTACATGTGTACAGGTGGTGTATTAAAGTAGTACATGTGTACAGGTGGTGTATTAAAGTAGTACATGTGTACACAGGTGGTGTATTAAAGTAGTACAGGTGGTGTATTAAAGTGGTACATGTGTACAGGTGGTGTATTAAAGTAGTACATGTGTACAGGTGGTGTATTAAAGTAGTACACGTGGTGTATTAAAGTAGTACATGTGTACAGGTGGTGTATTAAAGTAGTACAGGTGGTGTATTAAAGTAGTACATGTGTACAGGTGGTGTATTAAAGTAGTACATGTGTACACAGGTGGTGTATTAAAGTAGTACAGGTGGTGTATTAAAGTGGTACATGTGTACAGGTGGTGTATTAAAGTAGTACATGTGTACAGGTGGTGTATTAAAGTAGTACAGGTGGTGTATTAAAGTAGTACATGTGTACACAGGTGGTGTATTAAAGTAGTACAGGTGGTGTATTAAAGTGGTACATGTGTACAGGTGGTGTATTAAAGTAGTACATGTGTACAGGTGGTGTATTAAAGTAGTACAGGTGGTGTATTAAAGTAGTACATGTGTACACAGGTGGACTACAAGGCCAATGACTGGCTGGTGAAGAACATGGACCCTCTGAATGACAACGTTGCTTCTCTCCTCCATCAATCATCCGACCATTTTGTTTCTGAGCTGTGGAAAGAAGGTGAGAAGTTTTCTTTTCTCTTCTGGAATCCAAAACTAAAACTACTAACTTCCTCTCTTTTTATCCTCTTGTCCTCCGTCTCTCCCTTCATTCCTCTGCTGCATGCATCCCTCCATCTTTGTCTCCCTCCATCTTTGTCTCCCTCCATCTTTGTCTCCCTCCATCTTTGTCTCTCTCCATCTTTGTATCCCTCCATCTTTGTATCCCTCCATCTTTGTCTCTCTCCATCTTTGTCTCCCTCCATCTTTGTCTCCCTCCATCTTTGTATCCCTCCATCTTTGTCTCCCTCCATCTTTGTATCCCTCCATCTTTGTCTCTCTCCATCTTTGTATCCCTCCATCTTTGTATCCCTCCATCTTTGTCTCTCTCCATCTTTGTATCCCTCCATCTTTATCTCCCTCCATCTTTATCTCCCTCCACCTTTGTATCCCTCCATCTTTGTATCCCTCCATCTTTGTCTCCCTCCATCTTTGTCTCCCTCCATCTTTGTCTCCCTCCATCTTTGTCTCCCTCCATCTTTGTCTCCCTCCATCTTTGTATCCCTCCATCTTTGTATCCCTCCATCTTTGTCTCTCTCCATCTTTGTATCCCTCCATCTTTGTATCCCTCCATCTTTGTCTCTCTCCATCTTTGTATCCCTCCATCTTTGTCTCCCTCCATCTTTGTCTCCCTCCATCTTTGTCTCCCTCCATCTTTATCTCCCTCCATCTTTGTCTCCCTCCATCTTTATCTCCCTCCATCTTTGTCTCCCTCCATCTTTGTCTCCCTCCATCTTTGTCTCTCTCCATCTTTGTCTCTCTCCATCTTTGTCTCCCTCCATCTTTGTCTCCCTCCATCTTTGTCTCTCTCCATCTTTGTCTCTCTCCATCTTTGTCTCCCTCCATCTTTGTCTCACTCCATCTTTGTCTCTCTCCATTTTTGTCTCTCTCCATCTTTGTCTCTCTCCATCTTTGTCTCCCTCCATCCTTGCTGTCCTCCATCCTACACTAGATATACAAACTCTCCCTCGTGTTTACTTCTTTGACTCTTATAGCACACTGCAGGAGAATGGCTCGGACAGTAGGTTCCTCTGCTCCTCCTGTGTGTGTGTGTGTGTGTGTGTGTGTGTGTGTGTGTGTGCGTGCGTGTGCGTGCGTGTGCGTGCGTGTGCGTGTGCGTGTGCGTGTGTGTGTCCTGCATGCGTCCTAATCTTTGTCCTCACGTAGTAGTGCCAACTCTCAGTCGTGTCAAGAGTGCAGTGTTTCCTCGCTCGTAAACACTTGATAATGGGACTTGTTTACAACTTGGTCTACCAGAGCGTAAAAAGAGGTGGCATCAGTGTTGCACCTTGGCCACATGTTTTGACATTTTCTGGGGACATTTTGGGGGGATCAACATGAAAGTACCCACTCTCCACGAACGTCGTTATTTCATGTAATAGTGCATTAGTGTCATTATTTCATGTAAAAGTGCACTAGTGTCTATATTTCATGTAAAAGTGCACTAGTGTCTATATTTCATGTAATAGTGCACCAGTGTCTATATTTCATGTAATGGTGCACTAGTGTCATTATTTCATGTAATAGTGCACTAGTGTCATTATTTCATGTAATAGTGCACTAGTGTCTATATTTAACATAATAGTGCACTAGTGTCTATATTTCATGTAATAGTGCACTAGTGTCATTATTTCATGTAATAGTGCACTAGTGTCTATATTTAACGTAATAGTGCACTCGTGTCTATATTTCATGTAATAGTGCACTAGTGTCATTATTTCATGTAATAGTGCACTAGTGTCTATATTTAACGTAATAGTGCACTAGTGTATATTTCATGCAATAATGCACTAGTGTTTACATTTAACGTAATAGTGCATTAGTGTCTATATTGCATGTAATAGTGCACTAGTGTCTATTTAATGTAATAGTGCACTCACGTCTATAGTTAACGTAATAGTGCACTAGTGTCTATATTTAACATAATAGTGCACTAGTGTCTATATTTAACATAATAGTGCACTAGTGTCTATATTTCATGTAATAGTGCACTCGTGTCTATATTTCATGTAATAGTGCACTAATGTAATTATTTCATGTAATAGTGCACTAGTGTCTATATTTAATATACTAGTGCACTAGTGTCTATATTTCATGTAATAGTGCACTAGTGTCTATATTTAATATAATAGTGCACTAGTGTCTATATGTCATGTAATAGTGCACTAGTGTCATTATTTCATGTAATAGTGTACTAGTGTCTATATTTAACGTAATAGTGCACTAGTGTCTATAGTTAACGTAATAGTGCACTAGTGTCTATATTTAACGTAATAGTGCACTAGTGTCTATATTTAAAGTAATAGTGCACTAGTGTCTATATGTAACGTAATAGTGCACTAGTGTCTGTATTTAATATAATAGTGCACTAGTGTCTATATTTATTGTAATAGTGCACTAGTGTCTATATGTCATGTAATAGTGCACTAGTGTCTATATTTAATGTAATAGTGCACTAGTGTCTATAGTTAACGTAATAGTGCACTAGTGTCTATAGTTAACGTAATAGTGCACTAGTGTGTATATTTAATATAATAGTGCACTAGTGTCTATATTTGATGTAATAGTGCACTAGTGTCTATATTTAATGTAATTGTGCACTAGTGTCTATATTTAATGTAATTGTGCACTAGTTTCTATAGTTACATAATAGTGCACTAGTGTCTATATTTAATGTAATAGTGCACTAGTGTCTATATTTAATGTAATAGTGGACTAGTGTGTATATTTAATGTAATTGTGCACTAGCGTCTATAGTTACGTAATAGTGCACTAATGTCTATATTTAACGTAATAGTGCACTAGTGTCTATATTTAACGTAATAGTGACTAGTGTCTATATTTAACGTAATAGTGACTAGTGTCTATATTTATTGTAATAGTGCACTAGTGTCTATATTTAACGTAATAGTGCACTAGTGTCTATAGTTAACGTAATAGTGACTAGTGTCTATATTTATTGTAATAGTGCACTAGTGTCTATAGTTAAGATAATAGTGCACTATTGTCTATATTTAACGTAATAGTGCACTAGTGTCTATATTTATTGTAATAGTGCACTAGTGTCTATATTTATTGTAATAGTGCACTAGTGTCTATAGTTAACGTAATAGTGCACTAGTGCCTATATTTATTGTAATAGTGCACTAGTGTCTATAGTTAACGTAATAGTGCACTAGTGTCTATATTTATTGTAATAGTGCACTAGTGTCTATAGTTAACGTAATAGTGCACTAGTGTCTATAGTTAACGTAATAGTGCATTATTAACTGAATGAAGTCTTCTGGTGCCCTCAGTGGACCGCATCATCGGCATGGAGCAGATGGGTGCGGGGGAGAGCAGTGGTCCGGTCACCTTCGGAGCAGGGGGGCTGAAGACCAAGAAGGGAATGTTCCGGACCGTGGGCCAGCTCTACAAGGAGTCCCTGGCCAAGCTCATGGCCACGCTGAGGAACACCAATCCTAACTTCCTGCGCTGCATCATCCCCAACCACGAGAAGAGGGTGAGACCCAGGGAGACCCGAGTCAGGACTTTCCTCATCTGATTGCCAAACCGCCTCTTGTCTCATTCAGGCCGGCAAGCTGGCACCTCACCTGGTTCTGGACCAGCTCAGGTGCAACGGGGTCCTGGAAGGGATCCGCATCTGTCGACAAGGCTTCCCCAACCGCATCCCCTTCCAGGAGTTCAGACAGAGGTGAGTCCGGAACCAAACAACATGTCCCTTGTGCAAGGTCAACTCATCAGTTCCAGTGTCAAACTGTCACCTTTTTCCTACGCCTTAAGATGTGGGCGTGGCCTGGCGCCAAACCTTGCTCCGGTGGTTTTCGGCTACTTTTTGCTCTGATGGGTTTTTGCCATTTTTCACCATTTTTTGGCAAATAAAAAGTGTCGTTCTTTAACAAACTCCTCCCAGGGACTTTGACCAAATGAGTGGTGGTTAAAATGACAGATAATGATTCATTGCCAAGGAATGTTTCCTACAATATAAGATGTGGGCGTGGCCTGGCGCCAAACATGGCTCTGATGATTTG
Source organism: Nerophis lumbriciformis (assembly GCF_033978685.3). Lineage (NCBI taxonomy): Eukaryota > Metazoa > Chordata > Actinopteri > Syngnathiformes > Syngnathidae > Nerophis > Nerophis lumbriciformis. The sequence continues at coordinate 57,165,778 of NC_084551.2, read as the reverse complement.
CCAAAAAACACAAAAGGTCAATAGCTCGGCTCCACAAATTCAGATCTTGTTTTTGTTCAGTTTTTTTTTTTTTCTTAGCTGGGAATGTTCCGTAGTTTGGGGACCACCTGTTCCATACTTGCCAGCGTGGTCTGGCACAGGACTTGTGTTCTTGTCCTCCTGGTGTAGACCAGTAGGACATGGACACAAGTCTTGTGCCAGCGTGGTCTGGCACAGGACTTGTCCTTGTCCTCCTGGTGTAGACCAGTAGGACATGGACACAAGTCTTGTGCCAGCGTGGTCTGGCACAAGACTTGTCCTTGTCCTCCTGGTGTAGACCAGTAGGACAAGGACACAAGTCTTATGCCAGCGTGGTCTGGCACAAGACTTGTCCTTGTCCTCCTGGTGTAGACCAGGAAGGCGTCTCACGCACACACGCTATGCACACTCACTCCAATCTATCCCGCAGATACGAGATTCTGACTCCCAACGCCATTCCTCGCACCTTCATGGACGGCAAACAGGCTTCAGAGCTCATGGTGAGGGTCAGGGTCAGGGTCAGGGTGAGGGGTTAGGTCCAGGTCCCTCAGGGGCCCGCATGCCTGTATTTGTATTAAAGCCTTGCTCCCGCCTGCCTAGATCAAAGCCTTGGAGCTGGATCCCAACCTGTTCCGCGTGGGCCAGAGCAAGGTGTTCTTCAGGGCTGGCGTCCTGGCTCACCTGGAGGAGGAGCGAGACCTGAAGATCACCGACACCATCATACGCTTCCAGAGTGCGGCCAGAGGCTACCTGGCACGCAAGTAAGCACCGATACGGTTTTTGACCCCAGGAAACCTACACACTTGTAATATCGAGGAGGAATATTGATTTTAAGCTCACGAAGCAGTGAAGTTGAATGATGCGGACACGTTTGTTACTCTTCGTAGCCCAAAGCTTAGCATGTTTACCTTTTGTAAATGACTTGACTAAAATAGAAGAAATTGTGTGTTTATTGGAGGACATTTAGATGTTGACTGTTCAACTTTGCACACGTAAACACACTGCAGGACTGCTTGTATCGCACATGATATCACACACAAGTAAACACGCTGTAGGACTGCTCAGTATTGCACATGATATCACACACATGTTAACACGCTCTAGGACTGCTCCGTATCGCACATGATATCACACACAAGTACACACGCTGTAGGACTGATCGTATCGCACATGATATCACACACAAGTACACACGCTGTAGGACTGCTCATATCGCACATTATATCACACACAAGTACACACGCTGTAGGACTGATCATATCGCACATGATATCACACACAAGTAAACATGCTATAGGACTGCTTGTATCGCACATGATATCACACACAAGTAAACACGCTGCAGGACTGCTTGTATTGCACTTGATATCACACACAAGTAAACACGCTGTAGGACTGCTTGTATTGCACGTGCTATCACACACAAGTAAACACGCTGTAGGACTGCTCGTATCGCACATGATATCACACACAAGTAAACACGCTGTTGGAACGCTCGTATTGCACATGATATCACACACAAGTAAACACGCTGTAGGACTGATCGTATCGCACATGATATCACACACAAGTACACACGCTGCAGGAACGCTCGTATCGCACATGATATCACACACAAGTAAACACACTGTAGGGCTGCTCATATCGCACATGATATCACACACAAGTACACACGCTGCAGGAACGCTCGTATCGCACATGATATCACACACAAGTACACACCCTGTAGGACTGATCATATCGCACATGATATCACACACAAGTAAACATGCTATAGGACTGCTTGTATCGCACATGATATCACACACAAGTAAACACGCTGCAGGACTGCTTGTATTGCACTTGATATCACACACAAGTAAACACGCTGTAGGACTGCTCGTATCGCACATGATATCACACACAAGTAAACACGCTGTTGGAACGCTCGTATTGCACATGATATCACACACAAGTAAACACGCTGTAGGACTGATCGTATCGCACATGATATCACACACAAGTACACACGCTGCAGGAACGCTCGTATCGCACATGATATCACACACAAGTAAACACACTGTAGGGCTGCTCATATCGCACATGATATCACACACAAGTACACACGCTGCAGGAACGCTCGTATCGCACATGATATCACACACAAGTAAACACGCTGTAGGACCGCTCGTATCGCACATGATATCACACACAAGTAAACACGCTGTAGGACTGCTCGTATTGCACATGATATCACACACAAGTACACACGCTGTAGGAACGCTCGTATCGCACATGATATCACACACAAGTAAACACGCTGTAGGACTGCTCGTATTGCACATGATATCACACACAAGTACACACGCTGTAGGAACGCTCGTATCGCACATGATATCACACACAAGTAAACACGCTGTAGGACCGCTCGTATCGCACATGATATCACACACAAGTAAACACGCTGTAGGACTGCTCGTATTGCACATGATATCACACACAAGTACACACACTGTAGGAACGCTCGTATCGCACATGATATCACACACAAGTAAACACGCTGTAGGACCGCTCGTATCGCACATGATATCACACACAAGTAAACACGCTGTAGGACTGCTCGTATTGCACATGATATCACACACAAGTACACACGCTGTAGGAACGCTCGTATCGCACATGATATCACACACAAGTAAACACGCTGTAGGACTGATCGTATCGCACATGATATCACACACAAGTACACACGCTGTAGGACTGCTCATATCGCACATGGCGAGCAGAGAAAGTGTTCCTGTGTGTAGTCAAGGCGAGCAGGAAGTGTACGTGTGCTGACGTGTGCGAGCAGGAAGTGTACGTGTGCTGACGTGTGCGAGCAGGAAGTGTACGTGTGCTGACGTGTGCGAGCAGGAAGTGTACGTGTGCTGACGTGTGTGAGCAGGAAGTGTACGTGTGCGAGCAGGAAGTGTACGTGTGCTGACGTGTGCGAGCAGGAAGTGTACGTGTGCTGACGTGTGTGAGCAGGAAGTGTACGTGTGCGAGCAGGAAGTGTACGTGTGCTGACGTGTGCGAGGTGTGCTCCTCAGGGCCTTCATGAAGAAGCAGCAGCAGCTGGGAGCTCTGAGGGTGATGCAGAGGAACTGTGCTGCCTACCTCAAACTCAGGAACTGGCAGTGGTGGAGACTCTTCACTAAGGTACTACACTGCGGTACCTCAGGGGTCCCAAACTCTTCACTAAGGTACTACACTGCGGTACCTCGGGGGTCCCAAAGGACTCTTCACTAAGGTACTACACTGCGGTACCTCAGGGGTCCCAAAGGACTCTTCACTAAGGTACTACACTGCGGTACCTCGGGGGTCCCAAAGGACTTTTCACTAAGGTACTACACTGCAGTACCTCGGGGGTCCCAAAGGACTGACCAGGAACCAATCGTTAAAATGCTCGACGCTAGCTTGGTTATATGCATGAAAACGCTCCTACAGACATCACACATGGGACACTTTAGTAAGTCAGAATACTTTTAGTTATATTGTAAATTATATTATATTATATTGTATATTTAGTTATATTGTAAATTATATTGTATTATATTGTATATTTAGTTATATTGTAAATTATATTATATTATATTGTATATTTAGTTATATTGTAATTTATATTATATTATATTGTATATTTAGTTATATTGTAAATTATATTATATTATATTGTATATTTATTATATTGTAAATTATATAATATTATATTGTATATTTAGTTATATTGTAAAGTATATTATATTATATTGTATATTTAGTTATATTGTAAATTATATTATATTGTATATTTAGTTATATTGTAAAGTATATTATATTATATTGTATATTTAGTTATATTGTAAAACACACAAACATTGTTTGGAGTGATGAATGAAGGATCCATACGAGTAGAAACGTTATGGACGGTTTTAGTATATTTCAAACTTGCATGCAGTGAGCAAACTTGTCCTAAAGTTTCTCTGCTTAATATTTATATTTCACACATTACTATAATATTTGTTTATTACACAGTACTATAATAGTTATGTTTATTGCACACAGTACTATACTATTCATTTATTACACACAGTACTATATTTGTTTATAACACACAGTAGTATAATATTTATGTTTATTGCACACAGTACTATAATATTTATGTTTATTGCACACAGTACTGTAGTATTTCCGGTACACAGTATTGTAATATTTCCAGTACAAAGTACTGTAATATTTCCGGTACACAGTACTCAATATTTCTGGTACACAGTAGTGTAGTATTAGACAGTAGTGTAGTAGTATATATACTAGAGTGTAGTGACGGTGGGGGTGTGGTCTCGACAGGTGAAGCCACTCCTGCAGGTGACTCGTCAGGATGAGGAGATCCAGGTGAGAGAGTCTGAGCTGCTGAAGGCCAAGGACAAACTGACCCGGGTGGAGCAGGACTTTGTGGACCTGGACAAGAAACACGTGCAGGTGAGCTCACCTTCTACCTCCTCCTCACCTTCCTCCTCCTCATGGACACCTCTTCCTCCTCCTCACCTTCCTCCTCCTCATGGACACCCCCTCTTCCTCCTCACCTTCCTCTTCCTCATGGACACCTCCTCTTCCTCCTCCTCATGGACACCTTTTCCTCCTCCTCATGGACACCTCCTCTTCCTCCTCCTCACCTTTCTCCTCCTCATGGACACCTCCTCTTCCTCCTCACCCTCCTTCTCCTCATGGACACCTCCTCTTCCTCCTTACCTTCCTCCTCATGGACACCTCCTCTTCCTCCTCCTCACCTTCCTCCTCCTCATGGACACCTCCTCTTCCTCCTCCTCACCTTCCTCCTCATGGACACCTCCTCTTCCTCCTCCTCACCTTCCTCCTCCTCATGGACGCCTCCTCATCCTCCTCACCTTCCTCCTCCTCATGGACACCTCCTCTTCCTCCTCCTCATCTTCCTCCTCTTCATGGACACCTCCTCTTCCTCCTCACCTTCCTCCTCCTCATGGACACCTCCTCTTCCTCCTCTTCCTTCTCCTCACCTTCCTCCTCCTCATGGACACATTTTCACCTCCTCACCTTCCTCCTCCTCATGGACACCTCCTCTTCCTCCTCACCTTCCTCCTCATGGACACCTCCTCTTCCTCCTCCTCACCTTCCTCCTCATGGACACCTCCTCTTCCTCCTCACCTTCCTCCTCCTCATGGACACCTCCTCACCTTCCTCCTCCTCATGGACACCCCCTCTTCCTCCTCACCTTCCTCCTCCTCATGGACACCTCCTCTTCCTCCTCCTCATGGACACCTCCTCTTCCTCCTCACCTTCCTCCTCCTCATGGAGACCTCTTCCTCCTCCTCACCTTCCTCCTCCTCATGGAGACATCCTCTTCCTCCTCCTCACCTTCCTCCTCCTCATGGACACCTTTTCCTCCTCCATGGACACCTCCTCTTCCTCCTCCTCACCTTCCTCCTCCTCACGGACACCTTTTCACCTCCTTACCTTCCTCCTCCTCATGGACACCTCCTCTTCCTCCTCACCCTCCTCCTCCTCATGGACACCTCCTCATCCTCCTCCTCACCTTCCTCCTCATGGACACCTCCTCTTCCTCCTCCTCATGGACACTTCCTCATCCTCCTCACCTTCCTCCTCCTCATGGACACCTCCTCTTCTTCCTCCTCACCCTCCTCCTCCTCATGGACGCCTCTTCCTCCTCCTCACCTTCCTCCTCCTCATGGACACCTCACCTTCCTCCTCCTCATGGACACCTCCTCTTCTTCCTCCTCACCCTCCTCCTCCTCATGGACGCCTCTTCCTCCTCCTCACCTTCCTCCTCCTCATGGGCACCTCCTCATCCTCACCTTCCTCCTCCTCATGGACACCTCCTCTTCCTCCTCACCTTCCTCCTCCTCATGGACACCTCCTCTTCCTCCTCACCTTCCTCCTCCTCACCTTCCAGCTTGCAAACTCAAGGTCCGGGGGCCACATTTGGTCGGCCACATCATTTAAAAGTGGCCTGCCACATCACTTTATGCTGTCATCAGCCACTTCATTTTATTGTGACAGGCCACATCATTTTATTTGGCCCACCAGGTTATTAGGCAGAGCACATCGTTGATGTTTTTATTGACATATGTTATTTCGAAGCGGTTAAAACAGCGTGTGTGACGTTCCTGTTCCAGCTGATGGAGGAGAAGGCGGTGCTGGCCGACCAGCTGCAGGCGGAGGCGGAGCTGTTTGCCGAGGCGGAGGAGATGAGGTCCAGGCTGGCCAGCCGCAAACAGGAGCTGGAGGACGTGCTGACGGAGATGGAGAGTCGGCTGGAGGAGGAGGAGGAGCGAGGAACGCAGCTGACCAACGAGAAGAAGAAGATGCAGCAGAACATTCTGGTCTGGCACCAAATGACCCGCGGGAGACACACCAGCCATGTGGTCTTACCCTGACCCCTCCCTCCTTCCAGGACCTGGAGGAGCAGCTAGAAGAGGAGGAGAGTGCCAGGCAGCGCCTCCTGCTGGAGAAAGTCTCCCTGGAGACCAAAGTGAAGAGTCTGGAGAACGACCTCCTGACCACGGTGGAGCAGAGGGATCGCCTCGGCAAGGTTGGTGTCCTTTAAAAGTCCACATACAACATTATTAGTGCCCTGAGGCAGCATTAAAGTCCACATACAACATTATTAGTGCCCTGAGGCAGCATTAAAGTCCACATACAACATTATTAGTGCCCTGAGGCAGCATTTGCATCTACCCTACTTCCAGACTATAGACTATAGGTTTATAACCCACTACATTTTTGAAGGAAAAATACATATTTCCATATATTAGCCACACCGGACTATAAGACGCAGATATATACGTTGTGAAATGACTTATTTACGCAGAAATGTTTATTTACATACCTTAATTGTTTCCAAATGAAGCAGTGTAGTATCTGTTAGTCTACAAAATAACATGTTTCCCCCCCATTTGTTGGAAGATTACCATATTTTCCAGACTACAAAGCGCTAAGCTGCCCCCACCAAATATTACAAGAATTTTTTTTCTTCCATGTAACGTGGCAGTAAAACAGCTGATCAAACAAAACAAAAGTCATTTTCATGGACCCACTAGCTGCGCAAGCTAGCTCTCCAATCAGCTCAATAACTCGACGGTGACATTTTGCTGAATTTACTTAGGAAAGTGAAACAATACAAAAAGAATGCCGTTGTAAGTTAATAATACTAACACAGACACTCGTAAACTTGTTAGCATATTAGCTAATGCTAACAACACTAGCATCATTACATTACTATAGCACGTACAAATATGCATGAAAACACTCCTACAGACATCACACATGGGACTTTTAGTGAGTAAGAATAGTTTTAGTTATATTGTAAATTATATTATATTGTATATTTAGTTATATTGTAAATTATATTATATTGTATATTTAGTTATATTGTAAATTATACTATATTGTATATTTAGTTACTGTATATTGTAAAGTATATTATATTATATTGTAGATTTAGTTATATTGTAAATTATATTATATTATATTGTATATTTAGTTATATTGTAAAGTATATTATGTTATATTTTATATTTAGTTGTATTGTAAAATATATTATATATTTAGTTATATTGTAAATTATATTATATTATTATTGTATATTTAGTTATATTGTAAATTATATTATATTGTATATTTAGTTATATTGTAAATTATATTATATTGTATATTTAGTTATATTGTAAATTATATTATATTATATTGTATTAGTTGGCGGGGCTCTCCCTTAGAGATAGGGTGAGAAGCTCTGTAATCCGGGGGGAGCTCAAAGTAAAGCCGCTGCTCCTCCACATGGAGAGGAGCCAGATGAGGTGGTTCGGGCATCTGGTCAGGATGCCACCCGAACGTCTCCCTAGGGAGGTGTTTAGGGCACGTCCGACCGATAGGAGGCCGCGGGGAAGACCCAGAACACGTTGGGAAGACTATGTCTCCCGGCTGGCCTGGGAACACCTCGGGGTCCCACAGGAAGAGCTGGACGAAGTGGCTGGGGAGAGGGAAGTCTGGGCTTCCCTGCTTAGGCTGCTGCCCCCGCGACCCGACCTCGGATAAGCGGAAGAAGATGGATGGATGGATGGATTTAGTTATATTGTAAATTATATTATATTATATTGTATATTTAGTTATATTGTAAATTATATTATATCATTATTGTATATTTAGTTATATTGTAAATTATATTATATTGTATATTTAGTTATATTGTAAATTATATTATATTATTATTGTATATTTAGTTATATTGTAAATTATATTATATTGTATATTTAGTTATATTGTAAATTATATTATATTATATTGTATATTTAGTTATATTATAAATTATATTATATTATATTGTATATTTCGTTATGTTGTAAATTATATTATATTGTATATTTAGTTATATTATATATTATATTATATTGTATATTTAGTTATATTGTAAAGTATATTATATTATATTGTATATTTAGTTATATTGTAAAATATTATATTGTATATTTAGTTATATTGTGAAGTATATTAAATTATATTGTAAATTATATTATATTATATTGTATATTTAGATATATTGTAAATTATATTATATTGTATATTTAGTTATATTGTAAATTATATTATATTGTATATTTAGTTATATTGTAAATTACATTATATTATATTGTATATTTAGTTATATTGTAAATTATATTATATTATAATTGTATATTTAGTTATATTGTAAATGATATTATATTACATTGTATATTTAGTTATATTGTAAATTATATTATATTGTATATTTAGTTGTATTGTAAAGTATATTATGTTATATTGTATATTTAGTTATATTGTAAAGTATATTATGTTATATTGTATATTTAGTTATATTGTAAATTATATTTATTATATTGTATATTTAGTTATATTGTAAATTATATTATGTTGTATATTTAGATATATTGTAAAGTATATTATATTGTATATTTAGTTATATTGTAAATTATATTATATTGTATATTTAGTTATATTGTAAATTATACTATATTATATTGTATATTTAAATGTGTTGTAAAACTCACAAACGTTGCTTGGAGTGATGAATGAAGGATCCATACGAGTAGAAACGCTATGGACGGCTAGAAGACGGAACAACACTTATACATCCGGTCGACAGGCCGAAATAGAAGGACGCTGCATCACATGCAGTGAGCAAATCGGTCCAAAAGATGGCGCCATAGAACAAACAAAAACATCTAATTATATTTGCTTGTTTTTTTAATATAATAATTATTAATATATATATATATATATATATATATATATATATTTTTTTTTTTTTTAAGAAGGAGCTTTTTGAAAAGGTTTCAATACAATAATGATACCAAATAATACTTTGCAGGGATGGATTTGAATCGAGAATTGATTCTGAATCGTAGAGCGATAACAATAGGTGTCGGCCCCGAGAAAACCGTATCGCCCGCAGAGACATTTTCCCTCTCGCCCTCCGAGCAGGAGAAGAAGCAGCTGGAGGAGCGTCTGAGCGAGGTGACGGACCACCTGACCGAGGAGGAGGAGAAGAGCAAGAGTCTGAACAAGCTGAAGAACAAACAGGAGGCCGTCATCGCCGACCTGGAAGGTAAAGAGAAAGTGAAAGCACCTGTCAGCCATTGTGTGCACGCTGACTCTGCACTTTTGGCCGCTGACGTCTGTGGGCGTTGTTGGCCTGATGTTCCAGAACACAGCAATACGTGCAAATAATGCTAACTGTCTTCAATAATACAAAAGCAGTGAAGTTGTCAGGTTGTGTAAATGGTAAATAAAAAGAGAATACAACAAATCCTTTTCAACTTATATTCAATTGAATAGACTGCAAAGACAAGATATTTCATGTTCACACTGACAAACTTTCTTATTTTTTGCAAATATTAGCTCATTTGGAATTTGATGCCTGCAACATGTTTCAAAAAAGCTGGCACAAGTGGCAAAAAAGAGTGAGGAAGTTGAGGAATGCTCATCAAAGACTTATTTGGAACATCCCACAGGTGAACAGGCTGTCTGACGAGCCTGTAAATGTGTGTTGGTCATGTATGATGTCTTTTTGTTATTTTTGTTTCGGGATGTGTATGTAATGTCTATTGTTCAAATGTACGGCAGTGAAAATTAATTTCCCCAACGGGGACCAATCTAAATCTAAATCTAATTGGGAACAGGTGGGTGCCATGATTGGGTATAAAAGCAGCTTGTATGAAATGCTCAGTCATTCACAAACAAGGACGGGGCGAGGGTCACCACTTTGTCAACAAATGCCTGAGCAAATTGTTTAAGAACAACATTTCTCAAGCAGCTATTGCAAGGAATTTAGGGATTTCACCATCTACGCTCTGTAATATCAAAAGGTTCAGAGAATCTGGAGAAATCACTGCACGTAAGCCATGATATTACACACCTTGGATCCCTCAGGCGCTACTGCATCATAATACCACATCAGTGTGTAAATGATATCACCACATGGGCTCAGGAACACTTCAGAAAACCACTGTCAGTAACTACAGTTGGTCGCTACATCTGTAAGTGCAAGTTAAAACTCTACTATGCAAAGCCACAGCCATTTATCAACAACACCCGGAAACGCCGCCGACTTTGCTGGGCCCGAGCTCATCTAAGATGGACTGATGCAAAGTGGAAAAGTGTTCTGTGGTCTGACGAGTCCACATTTTTAATTGTTTTTGGTAACTGTGGACCAAAGAGGAAAATAACCATCCAGACTGTTCAAGGGTGAAAGTGTAAAAGGCAGCATGTGTGATGGTATGGGGGTGTATTAGTGGCCAAGACATGGGTAACTTACACATCTGTGAAGGCACCATTAATGCTGAAAGGTACATACAGGTTTTGGAGCAACATATGTTGTTATCATGGACGCCCCTGCTTATTTCAGCAAGACAATGCCAAGCCAGGTGTTAGAACAGCGTGGCTTCATAGTAAAAGAGTGCGGGTACTAGACTGGCCTGCCTGTAGTCCAGACATTGAAAATGTGTGAAGGCTAAAATATGAGAAGGGAGACTGTTGAACAACTTAAGCTGTACATCAAGCAAGAATGGGAGAGAATTCCACCTGAGAAGCTTCAAAAATGTGTCTCCTCAGTTCCCAAACCTTTACTGAGTGTTGTTAAAAGGAAAGGCCATGTAACACACTGGTAAAAATGCCGTTTTTGCAATGTGTTGCTGCCATTAAATTCTAAGTTCATGATTATTTGCAAAAAACATGAAATATCTTGTCTTTGCAGTCTATTCAATTGAATATAAATTGAAAAGGATTTGTTGTATTCTCTTTTTATTTACCATTTACACAACCTGACAACTTCACTTTTCCATTGAATGAAAATGTAGTCATAATTTTTGTGCTGGAGAAAATGTTGTCTTTAGCCAATGGTCAAAAGTAAAAAGCCAATGTGTTAGCATCGAGCTAGTGCATTTGTGGAAAAGTGGAGTCTCACTTTGACTTAAGTGGGAGTGTTTTTTCACTCACTTCCTGTGGCGGCTAAAATTGCGACATGGATGCTGAAAGTGGGGCCCGCGGGCCAATTTTGGCACAACGTGTCGTTTCGTTGGGCCCCCGCCATGGGGTGGCTTCATTTTGAAAGATGACCTTTTTCTTAAATAAAATTGTTAAAATATTTTTTTTTTAAATATTTTTACACAATACTTGTAAATTACGTTTTTCTCAAAATATTGCATTTTTTCTAAAAAAAAAAAATTCAAAATGTTCAATATATTTGACTTGTAAAATGTTACTTTTTTCTTCTAAAAATATTCCGACATAATTCTTGTTCAATGACAACTTTTTTCTCACAATATTTTTAACTTTAAAATACCTTTTTGGTCGTAACATATGTGACTTGAATCTTGTCAAATGGCATAATTAATTCATAATAAATAATTATATATATATATATATATATATATATATATATATATATATATATATATATATATATATATATATATATATATATATATATAATGTGTGTGTTTCTTCACAAAAAATGCAATTAAATGAAAATGTAGTCATCATTTTTGTGCTGGAGAAAATTCTGTCTTTAGCTATCAAGGGTTTGGTCAGGCTGATTACAAAAATGAATACTAATCAAATATACTGCAGAAAATGATGATAAAGTCTCAAGAAATGAATAATAAATAATTATATGTATATATATATATACATATATAATATATATATATATATAATAAATTAATAATATATATATATATATATACACATATATACATATATATACATATATATATATATATATATATATATATATATATATATATATATATATATACATACATATGTCTTAATAAGGTTATCCAAAAAATAGTGCTCGATACCGTAGTAGAGCGCAATAGAGCATACATACATACACATACATATATATATACATAGATATATATATGTGTTTCTTCACAAAAATTTTAATTAAATGAAAATATAGGCATAATTTTTGTGCTTAAATTCTGTCTTTAGCTAATGGTCAAAAGCAAAACATAATATGAACGCATGTTTTTATCAAAAATATTATTCTTATCAAGGCTTAGGTCAGACTGATTACAAAATTAATACTAACCAAGTATACTGCAAAAAATGATGAAAACTAAAAAATGATGAAACCTAAAAAAAAAAATGATGAAAACTAAAAAATTATGAAAATTATGAAAACTAAAAAACAAACAAATGATGAAAACTAAAAAACTAAAAAAAAAGATGAAAACTAATAAAGTAAAAAATTATGAAAACTAAATGTACACAGTGCTAGATTAAATAAAACCTCAACTAATTAATAATACATAATTTTATATATATATACATATATATATATCACGGTGGCAGAGGGGTTAGTGCATCTGCCTCACAATACGAAGGTCCTGAGTAGTCTTGGGTTCAATCCCGGGCTCGGGGTCTTTCTGTGTGGAGTTTGCATGTTCTCCCCGTGACTGCGTGGGTTCCCTCCGGGTACTCCGGCTTCCTCCCACCTCCAAAGACATGCACCTGGGGATAGGTTGATTGGCAACACTAAATTGGCCCTAGTGTGTGAATGTGAGTGTGAATGTTGTCTGTCTATCTGTGTTGGCCCTGCGATGAGGTGGCGACTTGTCCAGGGTGTACACCGCCTTCCGCCCGATTGTAGCTGAGATAGGCTCCAGCGCCCCCCGCGACCCCAAAAGGGAATAAGCGGTAGAAAATGGATGGATGGATGGATGGATATATAAAATTATGTATATATATATATATATATATATATATATATATATATATATATGTGTGTATATATATATATGTATATATATATATATATATATGGTCAAAAGCAAAACATAATATGAACGCATGTTTTTATCACAAATATTATTCTTATCAAGGCTTAGGTCAGGCTGATTACAAAAATGAATTAATTAAATTAAATTAAATTATTTTGAAAGCGACTGGTGGTTACAGAACAGCCCCCGGGAATGGGGAAAATCTGCAGGAAATGACCTTTTTCAGTGTTAAAAAGTAGGTCAAGATGTAGCCTCGCATGCTAACTCGGCAAAAGTCGCCGTTTGCACATTTTCACTTTGGCCCTTGGAGGCCAAACGTTTGGGCCACGGCTGAGCGAGAGGCTCTCAGTGCTGCTGGAGTGATGGCAAAGAGCGAGGGCAGGATTGACGGCGTGTGCCTCCGCCCTGTGCAGACCGGCTGAAGCGCGAGGAGCATGGCCGCCTGGAGCAGGACAAGTGGAAGCGGAAGATGGAGGCGGAGGCGATGGAGGCGCAGGAGCAGCTGTCGGACCTGGGCATGATGTCGGGCGAGCTGAAGGGCACCCTCACCTTCAAGGACAAGGAGATCAGCACCTTGCAGGGCCGGTGAGGCGAGCACACACGTGGCCCCGCAAGCAGAGCCCGGTCTAGACCGTGTCCTGGCACTTTGTGGCGGCAGGTTGGAGGAGGAGGGCACGTGTCGGGCGGAGTCCCAGCGGGCGCTGCGGGAGGCCATGTCCCAGGTGTCGGAGCTGAAGGAGGAGGTGGAGAACGAGCGCGGCATGAGGGAGCGGGCGGAGAAACTGCGGCGGGACCTGGGGGAGGAGCTGGAGGCGCTGAGGACGGAGCTGGAGGACACGCTGGACACCACGGCGGCCCAGCAGGAGCTCAGGTGCGTAAGCAGGCGCCGATGAGGCAGGTAAGCGTGCCACGGGGCACGGCGGCGCCAGTTTACTGCCGAGCCCAAGACATATCGCGTCAGATGCTGGTGTGCTCAATCAGCGCCCCTAGCAACAAGGGGAAGGAGCGCTCACAACAGAAACAAAACACAGAACAGGACTAATAAGCCGCTACTTTTTTCCTACGCTTTGAGCCCTGACGCTTATAAAACGGTGTGGCTAATTTATGGATTTTTCTCCGCTGACGGCCATATTGGTTTAGAAAACAAACAAATACACTGAAAAGGTGTGTTATTGTTTGTGCTATGGCGCCATCTTTTGGGCAAGTTCGCTCACTGCTGGGTGCTGCTCGGTAAATGTGAATTCCTGCTATTTAAAACTTTTAACAGGAAGTAGAAATGGCTTTCCGCCTTCTAGCCGTCCATAGTATTTCTACTCGTGTGGATTCTTCATTCATGACTCCAAGCAACGTTTCTAAGTTTTACAATATAACTACAGCTATTCTCACTTACTGAAGCGTCCCATGTGTGATGTCTTTGTAGTTTGGAAAATAACTAATTCCACAACGTATATATCTGCGGCTTATAGTCGGCTAATATATGAAAACTTTTTTCTTTTTTTTTGATGGGTGCGGCTTATAGTCCGGTGCGCTTTGTAGTTTGGAAAATACAGTAATCTTCCACCTAATGGGGGGGAACATGTTATTTTGTAGACTAAAAGATACTACATTGCTTCATTTGGAAACAATTAAGGTATGTAAATAAATCTTTACAGAATATTTCTGTGTAAATAAGTCATTTCACAACGTATATATCTGCAACTTATAGACCGGTGTGGCTAATTCATGGAAAAATCATACATTTAGTGGGTCGGCTTATATACCGGTGCACTTTGTAGTCTGGAAAATACAGTAATCTTCCATCAAATGGGGGGGGGGGGACATGTTATTTTGTAGACTAACAGATACTACATTGCTTCATTTGGAAACAATTAAGGTATGTAAATAAATCTTTACAGAATATTTCTGTGTAAATAAGTCATTTCACAACGTATATATCTGCGACTTATAGACCGGTGTGGCTAATTCATGGAAAAATCATACATTTAGTGGGTCGGCTTATATACCGGTGCACTTTGTAGTCTGGAAAATACAGTAATCTTCCATCAAATGGGGCGGGGGGACACATGTTATTTTGTAGACTAACAGATACTACATTGCTTCATTTGGAAACAATTAAGGTATGTAAATAATATGTGTGTGTAAAAAACTCATTCCACAACGTATATATCTGCGACTTATAGTCCGGTGCGGCTAATTCATGGAAAAATGTTTTTGTTTTTCAAAAATTTGGTAGGTGCTGCTTCTAGTCCGCGGCTTATAGTGTGCTTTGTATGTTGGAAAATACGGTAATCTTCCACCTAATGGGGTGGGAGGAACATGTTATTTTGTAGATTAAAATATACTACATTGCTTCATTTGGAAACAATTAAGGTATGTAAATAAACATTTACAGAATATTTCTGTGTAAATAACTCATTTCACAACGTATATATCTGCCACTTATAGTCCGGTGCGACTACTATATGGAAATGCTTTTATTTTTATTTTATTTTTTTTTAATTTGGTGGATGCGGCTTATAGTCCGGTGCACTTTGTAGTTTGGAAAATACGGTAATCTTCCACCTAATGGGGTGGAGGGACATGTTATTTTGTAGACTAACAGATACTACATTGCTTCATTTGGAAACAATTAAGATATGTAAATAATATTTCCGTGTAAATAACAACGTATATATCTGCAACTTATAGTCTGGTGTGGCTAATATATGAAAAAAAAAATGTTCTTGTAAAATTTAGTGGGTGCGTCTAAAATACGCGTGTGTGTGTGTGTGGAAAGCACGGCAAACAAGATCGGACCTGGACTAACAGGTCATGACATTCTGTTTGTAGACAAGCGGAACTGTGCCGTATGCGCTGGTCCGCCAACACGCACACAAACAAAGCAGTCCCTTTGGTGCCCTCACAAAAGATCAGAAATCCTCAAAGTCCTTATTTTTAACAGCCATGTTGCTACAATAATCTGCATTTTATAAAATCCACTTCCATCAACATCGGCGAAGGAGGAGCTGACGAGAAAGGAGCACAGACTGAACAGGCGTGGGGGGAGGAGCCATGTGTGTACCCTGTGGTAAAGGTCTACTCTGGCATATTTTGAGCTATGATAGCGGCGTAGGTGGCAAGCTGACGCGACGTCCTAGCAGTTAGCGCGTCCGCTTCTCGACCGCGGTTTTTTTGTTTTTCTCCCGAGCTGCAGACTCCGCCTGAAAGCACTTTACTGCGCAGGTCACGTCGGGAGGCGGAGTTGGGCGATCTCCAGCGTTGCATCGAAGACGAGACACGCCGCCACGAGTCGCAGCTGTCTGAGCTGCGGGTCAAACACAGCTCGGCCGTGGACAACCTGCAGGAAGAGCTGGACAACAGCAAGAGGGTGAGAGCCGAGTCCAGGGTTTGACACCAAAACTACCAGAGGGCAGCCCAAAGGCTGGGAGTTCAACATTTAGTACACAACGACCGACATTTAGCCGAGTGCAGAACTGTAGAACTATTGGTCTTATTAAATCACAACTTTCATATCTAGTCCATATTCACTACTTTCATATCTAGTCCATATTCACTACTTTCATATCTAGTCCATATTCACTACTTTCATATCTAGTCCATATTCACTACTTTTATATCTAGTCCATATTCACTACTTTTATATCTAGTCCATATTCACAACTTTCATATCTAGTCCATATTCACTACTTTCATATCTAGTCCATATTCACTACTTTCATATCTAGTCCATATTCACTACTTTCATATCTAGTCCATATTCACTACACGTTCATATCTAGTCCATATTCACTACTTTTATATCTAGTCCATATTCACTACTTTCATATCTAGTCCATATTCACTACGTTCATATCTAGTCCATATTCACTACTTTCATATCTAGTCCATATTC
Organism: Nerophis lumbriciformis; assembly: GCF_033978685.3. Classification (NCBI taxonomy): domain Eukaryota; kingdom Metazoa; phylum Chordata; class Actinopteri; order Syngnathiformes; family Syngnathidae; genus Nerophis; species Nerophis lumbriciformis. Next base: position 57,148,552 of record NC_084551.2, on the reverse strand, counting down.
ACTACTTTCATATCTAGTCCATATTCACTACTTTTATATCTAGTCCATATTCACTACTTTTATATCTAGTCCATATTCACTACTTTTATATCTAGTCCATATTCACCTGCCATTGACCTTTTTATTTGATAGTCTTTTAGTTTCTGCAAAATATTCCTACAGTGAAAAAAAAAGACTTATTTTGACGATACTTTCTTTATTGCTGTTAAATGGTTTTGTCTCATGTCCCAAATTAGTCCTGCAGCGCATCGTTCTTGTACAAAGACCTTTTTTTCCTCTCAAAATTACTTTTTTCCAAACGTAAATACTTTTCCTAATTTTGTCTTGTAAAAAAATGTTTTTTTAAATGCTCATATTCCTAAAAAATATTGTATGAAAACTTTTTTCTTCAAAGAAACTGACTTTTTTCATAATATATTTGATTTTAATCTTGTAAAATGACATACTTTTCAAAGTTTTTAAAGTATATTTTTTCTTCAAAGTATTTCTACACAATTCTGGTAAATTACTTTGTTCTCCAAATATTGCGTTTTTTTCTTTTAATAAATAAATAAAAATAATATACTTTTCCACAATATATTTGACTTTGTTCCTCTAAAATGGTGGAATATTTTGTTGTAAGATTTTAACTTGCTTTCCTAAAAATATTCCGACATAATTCTTGTACAATGACAACTTTTTTCTCACAATATTTTTAACTTTAAAAGATCTTTTTGGTCATAATATATTTGACTTTAATCTTGTCAAATGGCATAGTTTTCGAAGTTTTTCTTAAAATATTTCTACACAATTTGTGTGAATTACTTTTTTCTCCAAGTATTGCATTTTTTCTATTACATTTATTTTATAATTTTCCACAATATATTTGACTTTAATCCTCTAAAATGGTGGAATGTTTTATTGTAAAATTTTAACTTGCTTTCCTAAAATTATTCCTGTACAGTGACAACTTTTTTTCTCACAATATTTTTTAACTTTAAAATACCTTTTTGGTCATAGTATATTTGAATTCAAGGTTTTTCTTAAAATATTTTTTCTCAAAATATTTCTACACAATTCTTGTAAATGACTTTTTTCTACAAATATTGCGTTTTTTTCTTTAAAAAAAAAAAAAGAAGTACAAAACAATTTTTTTTTTACTTTTCCACAATATATTTGACTTTAATCCTCTAAAATGGTGGAATTGTTTCTGGTAAAATTTTAACTTGCTTTCCTAAAAATATTCCACCATAATTCTTGTACAATGACAACTTTTTTTCTCGCAATATTTTTTTACTTTAAAATACCTTTTTGGTCATAATATATTTGACTTTAATCTTGTCAAATGGCATAGTTTTCAAAGTTTTTCTTAAAATATTTCTACACAATTCTTGTAAATGACTTTTTTCTCCAAGTATTGCGTTTTTTCTATGACATTTTTTTTATATTTTTCCACAATATATTTGACTTTAATCTTCTAAAATGGTAGAATTTTTTCTTGTAAAATTTTAACTTGCTTTCCTAAAATTATTCCTGTACAGTGACAACTTTTTTCTCACAAAATGTTTTAACTTTAAAATACCTTTTTGGTCATAGTATATTTGACTTCAAGGTTTTTCTTAAAATGTTTCTACACAATTCTTGTGAATTACTTTTTTCTCAAAATATTGAGTTTTTTCTAAAAAATAAAAAGGTTTTGTTTTTCCACAATATATTTGACTTTAATCCTCTAAAATGGTGGAATTTTTTATTGAAAATTTTTAATTTGCTCTCCTAAATATTTTTTAACTTTAAAATACTTTTTTGGTAACAATATATTTGAATATATTTAATCTTGTAAAATGACATACTTTTTTATTTTTCTTAAAATATTTCTCCACAATTCTTGTAAATTAATTAATTTTTTTCTTAAAAAAAATTAAAATCTATGTTTTCACAATATATTTGACTTTAATCCTCTAAAATGGTGGAATGTATTCTTGTAAAATTGTAACTTTATCTTCTAAAAATATTCCAACATAATTCTTGAACAAAGACAACTTTTTCCACACAATATTTTAAACTTTAAAAGACCTTTTCAGTGGTGACATGTGTGACTTGAACATAGTCAAATGGCGTAATGACATCTTTCCTGAAAGAGTGGGCGGGGTCTGAAGGGCGTGGCTTCTTGTGCTGCAGGCGCGTCAGTCCCTGGAGAAGGCGAAGGCGGCGCTGGAGGAGGAGCGTCAGAGTCTGACGGCGGAGCTGAAGAGCCTCCAGGCCAGCCGCACGGAGAGCGAGCGCGGCCGCAAGAGGGCGGAGGGTCAGCTGCAGGAGGTGACGGCCCGCCTGGGTCAGGCCGACCGCGAGAAGGAGGAGCGAGAGGAGCGAGTCCACAAGCTGCAGGTACGCCTCCGCTCCAGCAGGGTGTGCACTTGACATGGAGATGTTTGCATGGTGGCCAGTCCTTGGCAACGGAGGGATGGGGGGGATTCTGGGAAAAATCAAACTTTGCTCACAAATATTGTTGGAAAAATATTTGGTCATTTAAATTAAGTGTTCAAAAAAAGTCAGTTTATTTTGGGAACCTTTTTTTTCATTTTTATTTTTAGGAAGAGTCAACTCAGAAGAATCAGCATTTCATGAATGATGAATGAACTTTTATTTCCTTTCTGCTCTTCCAGAGTGAATGTGAGAATCTCTCCAGCAACCTGTCCTCCTTTGACAGCAAATCCCTCCGTCTGTCCAAAGAAGTCAGCAACCTGGAGAGCCAGCTGCACGACACGCAGGTAGCACACATGTGACACGCAGGTAGCACACATGTGACACGCAGGTAGCACACATGTGACACGCAGGTAGCACCCACGACACACAGGTAGCACACATGTGACACACAGGTAGCACCCACGACACACAGGTAGCACACATGTGACACGCAGGTAGCACGTACAACACTCAGGTAGCACGTACAACACGCAGGTAGCACACACAACACATGTGACACGCCGGTAGCACGTACGACACACAGGTAGCACACACACAGTGGGTAGCACCCACATATAGTGTAGCACACACATATAGTGGGTAGCACACACTATACACAGGTAGCACCCACATATAGTGGGTAGCACACATATAGTGGGTAGCACACACATATAGTGGGTAGCACACTCATATAGTGGGTAGCACACACATATAGTGTAGCACACACATATAGTGGGTAGCACACACTATACACAGGTAGCACCCACATATAGTGTAGCACACACATATAGTGGGTAGCACACACTATACACAGGTAGCACCCACATATAGTGGGTAGCACACATATAGTGGGTAGCACACACATATAGTGGGTAGCACACTCATATAGTGGGTAGCACACACATATAGTGTAGCACACACATATAGTGGGTAGCACACACTATACACAGGTAGCACCCACAACACTCAGGTAGCACGCATAACACTGAGGTAGCATGCACAACACGCAGGTAGCACACACAACACATGTGACACGCCGGTAGCACGTACGACACGAAGGTAGCACACACATAGTGGGTAGCACCCACATATAGTGGGTAGCACACACGATACACAGGTAGCACCCACATATAGTGTAGCACACACATATAGTGGGTAGCACACACTATACACAGGTAGCACCCACATATAGTAGGTAGCACACATATAGTGGGTAGCACACACATATAGTGGGTAGCACACTCATATAGTGGGTAGCACACACATATAGTGTAGCACACACACATAGTGGGTAGCACACACTATACACAGGTAGCACCCACAACACTCAGGTAGCACGCACAACACTCAGGTAGCATGCACAACACGCAGGTAGCACACACAACACATGTGACACGCTGGTAGCACGTACGACACGAAGGTAGCACACACATAGTGGGTAGCACACATATAGTGGGTAGCACACACATATAGTGGGTAGCACACACATATAGTGGGTAGCACACACATATAGTGTAGCACACACATATAGTGGGTAGCACACACTATACACAGGTAGCACCCACATATAGTGGGTAGCACACATATAGTGGGTAGCACACACATATAGTGGGTAGCACACACTATACACAGGTAGCACCCACATATAGTGGGTAGCACACACATATAGTGGTAGCACACGCATATAGTGGGTAGCACACATATAGTGGGTAGCACACACATATAGTGGGTAGCACACACTATACACAGGTAGCACCCACATATAGTGGGTAGCACACACATATAGTGGGTAGCACACACTATACACAGGTAGCACCCACAACAAACATGACATGCAGGTAGCACACACGACACGAGGGTAGCACAACGCGATACGCAGGTCGCACCCACGAGACACGTAACACGCAGGTAGCACACACAATACGCGGGTAGCACCCACATATAGTGGGTAGCACACACTATACACAGGTAGCACCCACATATACACCCACAACAAACGTGACACGCGAGTAGCACCCACGTATAGTGGGTAGCACACACTACACGCAGATGGCACCCGCGACACACAGGTGACACACGCGACACGCAGGTAGCACACGCAGGTAGCACACGCAGGTAGCACACGCAGGTGACACACACAGGTGACACACAGGTAGCACACGCAGGTAGCACACACAGGTAGCACACACAGGTAGCATACACAGGTAGCACACGCAGGTAGCACATAAAGGTAGCACACGCAGGTAGCACACACAGGTAGTACACGCGACACACAGGTGACACACGCGACAAGCAGGTAGCACACGCAGGTAGCACACACAGGTAGCACACACAAGTGACACACGCGACCCGCAGGTGACACACGCAGGTAGCACACACAGGTAGCACACACAAGTGACACACGCGACCCGCAGGTGACACACGCAGGTAGCACACACAGGTAGCACACGCAGGTGACACACACAGGTAGCACACGCAGGTGACACACACAGGTAGCAGACGCAGGTAGCAGACGTGATTGAGCAGCATGCTCCCTGCAGGAACTACTGCAGGAGGAGAACCGTCAGAAGGTGTCTCTGGCATCAAGGGTGCGAGCGCTGGAGGAGGAGAGGAACGTTGTGGTGGAGAGACTGGAGGAGGAGGAAGAGAAAGGCAGAGAGTGGACTCGTCAGATCCAGACTCTCAGTCAGCAGGTCAGATTTACTTCCATCATCTTTCTGTTTAGAAAGAGAACACATTGACTGCAATCAATCCCGAATGGAATGGTCACCCCGGGAATCGTGTGGAAGTGCGGGAGGTCTGACACCTTCTCCTTCCTCTCTGCAACGCCACAGCTGAGCGAGATCCGCAAGCAGTCGGAGGAGACCAACACGGCGGTGGAGTCGGGCGAGGAGGCCCGCAGGAAGCTGCAGCGAGAGCTGGACGGCGCCATGCAGCGGGAGCGCCAGCGGGAGGAGGAGAAGGAGCGCGTGGAGAGGCAGCGGGAGCGTCTCAGGGAGGAGATCGAGGACATGACTCTGGCCTTGCAGCGGGAGAGGCAGAACTGCATGGCTCTGGAGAAGAGGCAGAAGAAGTTCGACCAGGTTGGAGACGGCGTCCTCCTTCTTTTGTCTCCTTGATCTCCAACTGTTCCTGCGCCCCGCCCTCAGTGTCTGGCCGAGGAGAAGGCGGTGAGCACTCGCGTGGCCGAGGAGAAGGACCGAGCCGAAGCGGACAGCCGAGAGAAAGAGACGCGATGTCTGTCCCTGACCCGGGCGCTGCAGGTACGTCCCTTTCCCCGCAGGCGAGACGTGTGACGCCTTGACGGCGCTGCAAATTCCCTCTGATGCGTGTGCAGGAGGCCCAGGACCAGAGGGAGGAGCTGGAGAGGTCCAACAAGCAGCTCCGCACGGAAATGGAACAGTTGGTCAACCAGCAGGACGACGTGGGCAAGAGCGTAAGTGTTCCTCGTCCCCATCCCCACTCCGCAGGGACTCAACGCCTACGCTCCCGCCTTAAAGGTCCACGAGCTAGAGCGCACCCGTCGCTCGCTGGAGACGGAGGCAGAGAGCCTCCGCGCTCAGACGCAGGACCTGGAGGAGGAGCTGATGGAGGCAGAGAACTCCAGGCTGAGGCTGGAGGTCACCCTGCAGGCCCTGAAAGCTCAGTTTGAGCGGGAGCTTGGCAGCAGCGAGGAGAAGGGCGAAGAGAAGCGGAGGGCCCTCAGCAAGCAGGTAAACCCGGGAGACTCCAAAGCCTCTCCACTTGTCCCCGCTTTGACTTTGTGCCCGGCCTCCAGGTGAGGGAGCTGGAGATCCAGCTTGAGGAGGAGCGCAGTCAGCGCTCCCAGGCGGTCATGTCCAAGAAGCAGCTGGAAGCCGAGCTGCAAGACTCCGAGGCGCAGATGGAAACGTCCAGCCGCAGCAAGGAGGAGGCTGTCAAGCATCTCCGGAAGCTGCAGGTACGACTCACATGTAGTGGTGGGGATAAGGGTCCCTTTGGCACAAACACTGCTAGAAACATCCAACCATCACTTGGGTCGGTTGGATGTCATGCTCCCAAGTCTGAGAGTTGGTATCCTTCTGCTGCTAGAAACTGCCAACCATCACTTGGGTCGGTTGCATGTCATGCTCCCAAGTCTGAGAGTTGATATCCTTCTGCTGCTAGAAACTGTCAACCATCACTTGGGTCGGTTGCATGTCATGCTCCCAAGTCTGAGAGTTGGTATCCTTCTGCTGCTAGAAACTGCCAACCATCACTTGGGTCGGTTGCATGTCATGCTCCCAAGTCCGAGAGTTGGTATCCTTCTGCTGCTAGAAACTGCCAACCATCACTTGGGTCGGTTGCATGTCATGCTCCCAAGTCTGAGAGTTGGTATCCTTCTGCTGCTAGAAACTGCCAACCATCACTTGGGTCGGTTGCATGTCATGCTCCCAAGTCTGAGAGTTGGTATCCTTCTGCTGCTAGAAACTGCCAACCATCACTTGGGTCGGTTGCATTTCATGCTCCCAAGTCTGAGAGTTGGTATTCTTCTGCTGCTAGAAACTGTCAACCATCACTTGGGTCGGTTGCATGTCATGCTCCCAAGTCTGAGAGTTGGTATCCTTCTGCTGCTAGAAACTGCCAACCATCACTTGGGTCGGTTGCATGTCATGCTCCCAAGTCTGAGAGTTGGTATTCTTCTGCTGCTAGAAACTGTCAACCATCACTTGGGTCGGTTGCATGTCATGCTCCCAAGTCTGAGAGTTGGTATCCTTCTGCTGCTAGAAACTGCCAACCATCACTTGGGTCGGTTGCATTTCATGCTCCCAAGTCTGAGAGTTGGTATTCTTCTGCTGCTAGAAACTGCCAACCATCACTTGGGTCGGTTGCATGTCATGCTCCCAAGTCTGAGAGTTGGTATTCTTCTGCTGCTAGAAACTGCCAACCATCACTTGGGTCGGTTGCATGTCATGCTCCCAAGTCTGAGAGTTGGTATCCTTCTGCTGCTAGAAACTGCCAACCATCACTTGGGTCGGTTGCATGTCATGCTCCCAAGTCCGAGAGTTGGTATCCTTCTGCTGCTAGAAACTGCCAACCATCACTTGGGTCGGTTGCATGTCATGCTCCCAAGTCTGAGAGTTGGTATCCTTCTGCTGCTAGAAACTGTCAACCATCACTTGGGTCGGTTGCATGTCATGCTCCCAAGTCTGAGAGTTGGTATCCTTCTGCTGCTAGAAACTGCCAACCATCACTTGGGTCGGTTGCATGTCATGCTCCCAAGTCTGAGAGTTGGTATCCTTCTGCTGCTAGAAACTGCCAACCATCACTTGGGTCGGTTGCATGTCATGCTCCCAAGTCTGAGAGTTGGTATTCTTCTGCTGCTAGAAACTGCCAACCATCACTTGGGTCGGTTGCATGTCATGCTCCCAAGTCTGAGAGTTGGTATTCTTCTGCTGCTAGAAACTGCCAACCATCACTTGGGTCGGTTGCATGTCATGCTCCCAAGTCTGAGAGTTGGTATCCTTCTGCTGCTAGAAACTGCCAACCATCACTTGGGTCGGTTGCATGTCATGCTCCCAAGTCCGAGAGTTGGTATCCTTCTGCTGCTAGAAACTGCCAACCATCACTTGGGTCGGTTGCATGTCATGCTCCCAAGTCTGAGAGTTGGTATTCTTCTGCTTCTAGAAACTGCCAACCATCACTTGGGTCGGTTGCATGTCATGCTCCCAAGTCTGAGAGTTGGTATTCTTCAGCTGCTAGAAACTGCCAACCATCACTTGGGTCGGTTGCATGTCATGCTCCCAAGTCTGAGAGTTGGTATCCTTCTGCTGCTAGAAACTGCCAACCATCACTTGGGTCGGTTGCATGTCATGCTCCCAAGTCTGAGAGTTGGTATCCTTCTGCTGCTAGAAACTGCCAACCATCACTTGGGTCGGTTGCATGTCATGCTCCCAAGTCTGAGAGTTGGTATTCTTCTGCTGCTAGAAACTGCCAACCATCACTTGGGTCGGTTGCATGTCATGCTCCCAAGTCTGAGAGTTGGTATCCTTCTGCTGCTAGAAACTGCCAACCATCACTTGGGTCGGTTGCATGTCATGCTCCCAAGTCCGAGAGTTGGTATCCTTCTGCTGCTAGAAACTGCCAACCATCACTTGGGTCGGTTGCATGTCATGCTCCCAAGTCTGAGAGTTGGTATTCTTCTGCTGCTAGAAACTGCCAACCATCACTTGGGTCGGTTGCATGTCATGCTCCCAAGTCTGAGAGTTGGTATCCTTCTGCTGCTAGAAACTGTCAACCATCACTTGGGTCGGTTGCATGTCATGTTCCCAAGTCCGAGAGTTGGTTTCCTTCCTCTCACAGTAGGCTGGGGCTTGTGAAGCTATCGAAAATGGTGTCCACAAAAGCGTACAGTACGCCGGCCCGGCCCGGCCCATTACAAGGGGTGGGAAGGGCTTACACCAAAGGGGAAATGTTCGGGTGCAGGCTGCAGTTTCCTACCCGAGGCTGCTGAGGTGGGAGGGGAGTGGTTTGGAAGTCCGTCCACAATTCAACTGCGGACGTTCGGTGACGAAAAATGGGGTTCTCCGTAATCTCTGACGGTTGACGTGCGACTATAAACCCACGACCAAGAGCAACGAGACTACCGAAGTAACTTGGCTCTACTCGAGACCTGGGGGAGCTGGCTTAAGACAAAGCATTGTGTTGGGGGTTGACTCCATGTGGTTTCTGCCCAGTGCTCCGAATGTCAAAGAAATCCATTGAAGCACGGGTCAACGGCGAGAGTAACTATGACTCTCTTGAGGTCGGAGCAGTGAAGTACATGGGTGGTTCCAGCCAGTGGCGGGCCGTGCGTTTCCCACCTAGGCCTTCAGTGATGTCCTACTTGGTCCGACTTTAATGAGTACCCCTCAAAATACCATCATTGATGTCACCACATGACCACGGCTGGAGAAATACTGTACAGAAACACACTTGGACATTGTATCACCTCAAAAGTGTAGAAAACAGGTTATATTTCGGCACATTTAAAAATCAATGAACCTGCATCAGCATTTAAAACATACCTTACGTGGTACTGTCCAAATTAAAATAATTGTAAAGAACAAGCAGTAGAAAATGGATGGATGGATATTAAATGTGGAAAAATAAATGAATAAAATATTTGAACTTTTTCTTTGAGTTAAAAAAGTGAGAACCGATGATTTCTCTGTTGGCCGGGTATGGCTCCGGTGCCCCGTCCTGCTTTTTGCAAATTACAACTTGTGATTGGGTTCTCACTTGGGAGTGACAAGTGAAAATCCAATCACAGTCACGTTTAGCATTAGGCTACCTAGATCATCATCATCGGCGGCCACGCGAAACGAGTATGACGGTCCTCCTGGGAGGGGTGTATCCCTTTATGGAGGATGCCTGTGCGTGACTTTGTTTAACGTGGGGAGACTGGTGCACAGACAGTCACCACACGATCCTTGACAGATCCGGGTCAGGGTCCAGTGGCATGGAGTCCAAGACGACTGAGGACCCTTTTTTGCTGCAGCCTTCTTCCGCCGTCGCAGCCGTTGTGGTAATTCTTACATCTACCGTCTTCCGCCTGCTCCGCCGTTGAGGTCTTCACCGTATCCCTGGCTCGGGGGCAGTCAGGTACTAGGCCTTTGCCAAGGGCCACCTGCGGTAACAGTAGTAAAAGGGTTAACGTCTTAGTGCCCCAAGACCCCATAGAGGAGCCTCCACTGCCGGATGCACTTTAACGTCATGCCCAGCTACCTAGATGGGCTACTGTCAACAACTCGTGATCTGATTGGCTTTCACAACTGTCTATCAACTGTCTATCCGGCAGAATTAATTCAGTGCTGGCAACAAGCTCGCTGAATTCTGATTGGATAAAAGCTCTAACGTAAAATCAAGCAACACTGGAGCCTAATAAGACATGAAGAAAATATGATGAATACTTTATGGAAAGTAGATTAAAATGTAAATTAAAACGTATTTATCTATGATCATGTTAAGCCAGCCGTGGTCGGGAGATCCACCGAGTCCCCGTTCAAAATACCGTCCGTCTGTCTTCTACCGCTGGGAGCATAAGGAGGAGGATCTAGAAACTGTGTGCTAAACCGATGCAGCTTTAGTCAAACACTAAGCACTGTGTAGCAGTATTGCCAAGTGCTAAACAAGAACGTAATAAAACAATCACTTACTGTACAATGTCTGCTCTCACTGGGATGTTTATATCTTCCCGTAGTTTGTCTGCATTAGCTTTTATAATAACAACATTGCTAATATTTGGTTAATATTCAGGTCAGGATATGTATAAAAAGTATTGTTGGCAGGGTTTTGGATGGGTATTTTTAGGGTTTTGTGGGCAAAATAGAGAGCCCCTATTAGCTGATTTTGTATGTATTTATTTATGACTTAAAATGCATGAAAAAAGCCAAGCATACGTGTTCTTGTCTTGCATAAGGAATGTAAATGATAAACAGTGTAGTTAATAGACATGTTGTGTTGACGGCTACAGGGTCAGCTGAAGGAGCTGCTTCGAGAGCTGGATGAGACCAAGATGACTCGGGACGAGGTGATCGCACAGTCCAAAGACAACGACAAGAAGATCCAAACCCTGGAGGCCGAAGTCCGGCAGCTCACTGAGGCACGTCACCTTAAATAATCCTCTTTTGATTTAATCTAGATAATCCTCTTTATTTCATCTGAATAATCCTCTTTTTATTTAATTGAAATAATACTGTTTTGATTTCATCTAAATAATCCTCTTTTTATTTAATTTAAATAATACTGTTTTGATTTAATCTAAATAATCCTCTTTTTATTTAATTTAAATAATACTGTTTTGATTTGGTCTAAATAATCCAGTTTTTATTTCATCTAAATAATCCTCTTTTTATTTAATTTAAATAATACTGTTTTGATTTCATCTAAATAATCCTCTTTTTATTTAATTTAAATAATACTGTTTTGATTTGGTCTAAATAATCCTGTTTTTATTTCATCTAAATAATCCTCTTTTTATTTGGTCTAAATAATCCTGGTTTTTTTTTAAATCTAAATAATGCTTTTTTAATTTCATCTAAATAATCGTGTTTTTATTTCATCTAAATGATCCTGTTTTTATTTAATCTAAATAATTATATTTTTAGTTAAATAGTTCTGTTTTCATATGTGCATGTATTTCATCTAAATAAAACCTGTTTTTATTTATTCTAAATAATCCTGTTTTTATTTAATCTAATTCTATTTTTATTTAACTAATTCTGTTTTCATGCATGCATTTATTTAATCTAAATAATCTTGTTTTTATTTTCATCTAAATAATCCCGTTTTCAATTAATCTAAATAATCCTGTTTTTATTTCATCTAATTAATCCTGTTTTTATTGATTTTAAATAATCCTGTTTTCATTTAATCTAAATAATTCTGTTTTATATTTGTTTTAAAAATTTCTGTTTTTATTTATGATAATTAATTATAATTTTATTTGGTCTAAATAATTCTGTTTTGTATTTGTTCTAAATCTTGTTTTTATTTCATTTTAATAATCCTGTTTTTATTTTGTTTAAAAATTCCTGTTTTTATTTAATACTATCTTTATTTAAATTATTCTGTTTTCATATGCGCATTTATTTAATCTAAATAATCCTGTTTTTATTTAATCTAAATAATCCTGTTTTATTTTAATTTAAATAATCCTGTTCGTATTTAATCTAAATAATCTTGTTTTAATTTAAAATTCTGTTTTGATTTAATCTAGATAATCCAGTTTTTATTTAATGTAAATAATCCTGTTTTATATTTGGTTTAAAAATGTGTTTTTATTTAATCCAATTAATTATAGTTTTATTTGGTCTAAATAATCCAGTTTTTATTTCATCTAAATAATCCAGTTTTTTTTTAATCTAAATAATCCGGTTTTATATTTGGTTTAAAAATTCCTGTTTTTATTTAATCTAATAATTATAGTTTTAGTTGGTGTAATAATCCGTTTTTTCTTTGTTATAAATAATCCGGTTAATATTTCATCTAAATAATCCTGTTTTTATGTAACCTAAATAATCCTGTTTGTATTTGGTCTAAATAATCCTGTTTCCATGGATCAACACTTGATGATGGGCCTTACTGTTCTGGTCTCCAGGAGCTGTCTGTGTTCGACCGCCAGAGGAGACAGGCTCAGAAGGAGATGGCGGAAATGGCCGAGCAGATTTTCAACAACAGTTCTGGAAAGTCCGTATGGCTTTGTCCGCTCGCCAGCTTTTTGCTTTTTGCATTTGCTCTTTTCTAAACCGGAGCTGGTGCCTTTTTGTTCAGGGCGCATTCTGACGAGAAGCGTCGGCTGGAGGCCAGAGTCAGCCAGCTGGAGGACGAGCTAGAGGAGGAGCAGACCAACTCTGAGATCCTGAGAGAGCGGCACAGGAAGATGACGTCACAGGTACACACACACACACACGTCGGCCATCTTGATGCCATCGTCACGGATATCACCAACTACTTCATTTGGTCGACTGGTCCATAACCGTCTGCCGGCAGAGACGGTCCTGGAGGTGGGTATGGTGCGGGCATGGAGACACTGAAGCGGGTATGGCCAGACTGATCTTACACTGGACACCTTTGATGGAGCTTAGTTCTTGCGCCGAAGATACGCCAGGCCTTGAGTCAAGTAGACCCAGGGTCGTAGGACCGGCACTCATCCAGGACAGCGAGGCATATTCATGGCCCGATTTAGACAGTTGCTCCATCTCTGATATCAAGTTTGCTCGCAAGTCTCTTCAGAGAACCCAGTTGTGGTTCTGCGCTTGAAGAAATGTTTGAGATGCGCTTTACCCCGGTCAGCTTGTGACTCCCAGAATCTCCAGCTCCTCCTTTTCAGCAAGTTTAGTAGTGCCAAACCAAAGTCCAAGCCGGTTGGGGTTTCTCTTTCCGGATTTAGTCATAGCCTCGCATGGTTCGAAAGTCACCTTCCATGGGTCAGCCCAGGTCCTCATTCTCTCTAGGTCTCTAGACTGAGAAGCAGATTGGGCCCAGTATTGATCCCTGAGGGTCTGAAGCATTGATGGAGGCAGAGCTTGATGACTGGCCAGATGGCACAACTCCGATAGGTAGCTCTTGATCCAGTTACTCCTTTCGGATTTCGTCAAAGCCTTGTATTTTGATGGTTCGAAGGTCACCTTCCATCGGTCTTGCCGGGTCCTCATTCTCTCTAGGTCTCTATTTAGGCTTGCTGTCTTAGCTTCAGGATCATCTGTGGCTTTGAGCTGGCAGAATAACGTGGAGTCATCAGCATAGAGGTAAAGCTGATTTTCAACCTCATCTCCAAGGCTGTCGATGAAGACTGAGAACCAGATTGGGCCCAGTATTGATCCCTGCGGGACTGAAGCATTGATGGAGGCAGAGCTTGAAGACTGGCCAGATGGCACAACTCCGATTGGTAGCTCTTGATCCAGGAAAACGGTTTACCGGGTACTCCTTTTGGATTTAGTCATAGCCTTGCATTTTGATGGTTCGAAGGTCACCTTCCATCGGTCTGCCCAGGTTCTCATTCTCTCTAGGTCTCTATTTAAGCTTTCTGTCTTAGCCTTAGGATCGTCTCTGGCTTTGAGCTGGCAGAATAACGTGGAGTCATCAGCATAGAGGTAAAGCTGATTTTCAACCTCATCTCCAAGGCCGTCAATGAAGACTGAGAACCAGATTGGGCCCAGTATTGATCCCAGGGGGACTGAAGCATTGATGGAGGCAGAGCTTGAAAACTGAACAACTCCGATAGGTAGCTTTTGATCCAGGAAAACGGTTCACCAGTTACTCCTTTTGAGCAGAGACCGTTGTACTGCACGTTGCCAAAGGCTCCTTTGATGTCAAGGCAATCACATCTACCTCGTGGCCTCGGTCCAGTGATTTTGACCAATTTTGGGTGATGATATTTAGGATGTCTGCGGTGCCGTGGTCTGAAGCCAAACTGTCTGCTATAAGATGGTTTCCTAGGAGGTAACTCTGAAGTTGGTTCTGTACAACAGCGTCCATGACCTTACTGACGATACAAAGCAGAGAGATGGTGCGGTACATCCATTGATTGGATTTGGAGTCTCTCTTGTGAGTTAAGGATGACAGATGCAGCAAGTACCTCTTGTTCATGAGTGAGGGAAGAGTGGATCGATAGGCGGATCGGTGCGGCGTCTTCAGTAATGCGGACGCTGTATCGATCCGTTGTGGTGAAGAGAGAGCTGAGCCGGGAGACAAAGCTCTCAATTTAGCGGTCGATCTACGTTCCCATCCTCACCTATGGTCATGAGCTTTGGGTTATGACCGAAAGGACAAGATCACGTGTACAAGCGGTCAAAATTTGTTTCCTCCGCCGGGTGGCGGGTCTCTCCCTTAGAGATAGGGTGAGAAGCTCTGTCATCCCGGAGGAGCTCAAAGTAAAGCCACTGTTCCTCCACATGGAGAGGAGCCAGATGAGGTGGTTCGGGCATCTGGTCAGGATGCTACCTGAACGCCTCCCTGGGGAAGTGTTTAGGGCACGTCCGACTGGTGGGAGGCCACGGGGAAGACCCAGGACACGTTGGGAAGACTATGTCTCTTGGCTGGCCTGGGAACGCCTGGGGATCTCCCGGCAGGAGCTGGACCAAGTGGCTGGGGAGGGGGAAGTCTGAGCTTCTCTGCTTAAGCCTTCAGAATTCTGGCAGATATTTGATCAGGGCCAGTGGCTTTATCAGGGTGCAGTTTCCTCAGAGGTTTCCTGACGTCCTTGGGCCTGAAAGCTAATCGCTCCTTGGTGCAGGTCGTTGATTGCTGAACTTCTGGAGCTGCGCCCTCTGTGTTGCCAAGTTCTGGCAGAACTTTCCAGCCTTATCCCTCAAGTCTGGTAGACTTGTTGTTCATCTTCCAGCACAGGATTGTCAGTTCTGGTTGACTCTGCTAACGGGGTGTTTATCTGATCATTTTATCTTGTTTATCTTAGAAGTATGCTAACTTGTCCTATGTCATCATGCTAACACTTTATGCTACATTTTCTGCTAATCTTGTATGTTTACACCTAAAAAAAAAAAGCATTTTAATACTTGGCGCTATCTTATAAGTACGCTAACTTGTCATATGTTAGCATGCTAACGGTGTAAGACAGGCTTTTATCTAATTTTGTGTGTGCAGGTGGAAACCATGAACGTGCAGCTGCAGGGCGAGAGGACGCTGGCCCAGAAGGCGGAGGCGGCGCGGGAGCAGCTGGAGAGGCAGAACAAGGACATGAAGACCCGGCTGGAGGAGCTTGAAGGCACCGTGAGGGGCAAACACCGACTCAGCGTCGCCGCCCTGGAGGCCAAGATAGAATCCATGGAGGAGCAGCTGGAGCAGGAAAGACAGTAAGAAAAAGCATCAAATGAAAAAAGATTTAAAAAGTCAATCAAGGGAATTTTAAGTGATTTTAAATGGCATTAAAAAGCAGTCAATTGAAATAATTTTTAAAAAAGTCCTACAATTGCAATTGGCAACAAAAAAAAAGACAACAAAACAAACCACCTGACCAAGTTTTTCTTATTGGGGGAAAAACTGCTTTTCAAAATGTTTGATATTTATTGAAGCTCACAAATATTAATATTTGTTGACCACTTTAGGAAAATAAAGTTATAAATAACATTTGTTAAAATACTGCATCAAATATGTTTATTGCATTTGTGTCTAAAGTGTTGTCAAATGTGTCAGGGAGCGTGTCAAATGTGTCAGGGAGTGTGTCTAAAGTGTTGATCTATGTGTCAGGCAGCGTGTTAAATGTGTCAGGGAGTGTGTTTAAAGTGTTGATCTATGTGTCAGGGAGTGTGTCCAAAGTGTTGATCAATGTGTCAGGGAGTGTGTCTAAAGTGTTGATCTATGTGTCAGGCAGCGTGTTAAATGTGTCAGGGAGTGTGTTTAAAGTGTTGATCTATGTGTCAGGGAGCGTGTCAAAGGTGTTGATCTATGTGTCAGGGAGCGTGTCAAAAGTGTTGATATATGTGTCAGGGAGCGTGTCAAATGTGTCAGGGAGCGTGTATAGTGTATAAAGTGTTGATCTATGTGTCAGGGAGCGTGTCAAATGTGTCATGAAATGTGTCTAAAGTGTTGATCTATGTGTCAGGGAGTGTGTCCAAAGTGTTGATCAATGTGTCAGGGAGTGTGTCTAAAGTGTTGATCTATGTGTCAGGGAGCGTGTCAAATGTGTTAGGGAGTGTGTCTAAAGTGTTGATCTATGTGTCAGGGAGCGTGTCAAATGTGTCAGGGAGTGTGTCTAAAGTGTTGATCTATGTGTTAGGGAGCGTGTCAAATGTGTCAGGGAGCGTGTCTAAAGTGTTGATCTATGTGTCAGGGTGAGTGTCAGGGAGCGTGTCTAAAGTGTTGATCTATGTGTCAGGGAGCGTGTCTAAAGTGTTGATCTATGTGTCAGGGAGTGTGTCTAAAGTGTTGATCTATGTGTCAGAGAACGTGTCAAATGTGTCAGGGAGCATGTCCAAAGTGTTGATCTATGTGTCAGGGAGCATGTCTAAAGTGTTGATCTTTGTGTCAGGGAGCGTGTCAAATGTGTCAGGGAGTGTGTCTAAAGTGTTGATCTATGTGTCAGGGAGCGTGTCTAAAGTGTTGATCTTTGTGTCAGGGAGCGTGTCAAATGTGTCAGGGAGTGTGTCTAAAGTGTTGATCTATGTGTCAGGGAGCGTGTCTAAAATGTTGATCTATGTGTCAGGGAGCGTGTCTAAAGTGTTGATCTATGTGTCAGGGAGCGTGTCAAATGTGTCAGGGAGTGTGTCTAAAGTGTTGATCTTTGTGTCAGGGAGCGTGTCAAATGTGTCAGGGAGTGTGTCTAAAGTGTTGATCTATGTGTCAGGGAGCGTGTCTAAAATGTTGATCTATGTGTCAGGGAGCGTGTCTAAAGTGTTGATCTATGTGTCAGGGAGCGTGTATAAAGTGTTGATCTATGTGTCAGGGAGCGTGTCAAATGTGTCATGAAATGTGTCTAAAGTGTTGATCAATGTGTCAGGGAGTGTGTCTAAAGTGTTGATCTATGTGTCAGGGAGCGTGTCAAATGTGTTAGGGAGTGTGTCTAAAGTGTTGATCTATGTGTCAGGGAGCGTGTCAAATGTGTCAGGGAGTGTGTCTAAAGTGTTGATCTTTGTGTCAGGGAGCGTGTCAAATGTGTCAGGGAGTGTGTCTAAAGTGTTGATCTATGTGTCAGGGAGCGTGTTAAATGTGTCAGGGAGCGTGTCTAAAATGTTGATCTATGTGTCAGGGAGCGTGTCTAAAGTGTGTCTAAAGTGTTGATCTTTGTGTCAGGGAGCGTGTCAAATGTGTCAGGGAGTGTGTCTAAAGTGTTGATCTATGTGTCAGGGAGCGTGTTAAATGTGTCAGGGAGCGCGTCTAAAATGTTGATCTAATGTGTCAGGGAGCGTGTCTAAAGTGTTGATCTATGTGTCAGGGAGCGTGTATAAAGTGTTGATCTATGTGTCAGGGAGCGTGTCAAATGTGTTAGGGAGTGTGTCTAAAGTGTTGATCTTTGTGTCAGGGAGCGTGTCAAATGTGTCAGGGAGTGTGTCTAAAGTGTTGATCTATGTGTTAGGGAGCGTGTCAAATGTGTCAGGGAGCGTGTCTAAAGTGTTGATCTATGTGTCAGGGTGAGTGTCAGGGAGCGTGTCTAAAGTGTTGATCTATGTGTCAGGGAGCGTGTCTAAAGTGTTGATCTATGTGTCAGGGAGTGTGTCGAAAGTGTTGATCTATGTGTCAGAGAGCGTGTCAAATGTGTCAGGGAGCGTGTCCAAAGTGTTGATCTATGTGTCAGGGAGCATGTCTAAAGTGTTGATCTTTGTGTCAGGGAGCGTGTCAGATGTGTCAGGGAGTGTGTCTAAAGTGTTGATCTATGTGTCAGGGAGCGTGTTAAATGTGTCAGGGAGCGTGTCTAAAATGTTGATCTATGTGTCAGGGAGCGTGTCTAAAGTGTTGATCTATGTGTCAGGGAGCGTGTCAAATGTGTCAGGGAGCCTGTATAAAGTGTTGATCTATGTGTCAGGGAGCGTGTCAAATGTGTCATGAAATGTGTCTAAAGTGTTGATCTATGTGTCAGGGAGTGTGTCCAAAGTGTTGATCAATGTGTCAGGGAGTGTGTCTAAAGTGTTGATCTATGTGTCAGGGAGCGTGTCAAATGTGTTAGGGAGTGTGGCTAAAGTGTTGATCTATGTGTCAGGGAGCGTGTCAAATGTGTCAGGGAGTGTGTCTAAAGTGTTGATCTATGTGTTAGGGAGCGTGTCAAATGTGTCAGGGAGCGTGTCTAAAGTGTTGATCTATGTGTCAGGGTGAGTGTCAGGGAGCGTGTCTAAAGTGTTGATCTATGTGTCAGGGAGTGTGTCCAAAGTGTTGATCAATGTGTCAGGGAGTGTGTCTAAAGTGTTGATCTATGTGTCAGGGAGCATGTCAAATGTGTTAGGGAGTGTGTCTAAAGTGTTGATCTATGTGTCAGGGAGCGTGTCAAATGTGTCAGGGAGTGTGTCTAAAGTGTTGATCTATGTGTTAGTGAGCGTGTCAAATGTGTCAGGGAGCGTGTCTAAAGTGTTGATCTATGTGTCAGGGTGAGTGTCAGGGAGCGTGTCTAAAGTGTTGATCTATGTGTCAGGGAGCGTGTCTAAAGTGTTGATCTATGTG
This sequence comes from Nerophis lumbriciformis, assembly GCF_033978685.3. NCBI lineage: Eukaryota > Metazoa > Chordata > Actinopteri > Syngnathiformes > Syngnathidae > Nerophis > Nerophis lumbriciformis. The sequence continues at coordinate 57,129,502 of NC_084551.2, read as the reverse complement.
TCAGGGAGTGTGTCTAAAGTGTTGATCTATGTGTCAGAGAGCGTGTCAGGGAGCGTGTCCAAAGTGTTGATCTATGTGTCAGGGAGCATGTCTAAAGTGTTGATCTTTGTGTCAGGGAGCGTGTCAAATGTGTCAGGGAGTGTGTCTAAAGTGTTGATCTATGTGTCAGGGAGCGTGTTAAATGTGTCAGGGAGCGTGTCTAAAATGTTGATTTATGTGTCAGGGAGCGTGTCAAATGTGTCATGAAATGTGTCTAAAGTGTTGATCTATGTGTCAGGGAGTGTGTCCAAAGTGTTGATCAATGTGTCAGGGAGTGTGTCTAAAGTGTTGATCTATGTGTCAGGGAGCGTGTCAAATGTGTTAGGGAGTGTGTCTAAAGTGTTCATCTATGTGTCAGGGAGCGTGTCAAATGTGTCAGGGAGTGTGTCTAAAGTGTTGATCTATGTGTTAGGGAGCGTGTCAAATGTGTCAGGGAGTGTGTCTAAAGTGTTGATCTATGTGTTAGGGAGCGTGTCAAATGTGTCAGGGAGCGTGTCTAAAGTGTTGATCTATGTGTCAGGGTGAGTGTCAAATGTGTCATGAAATGTGTCTAAAGTGTTGATCTATGTGTCTAAAGTGTTGATCTATGTGTCAGGGAGTGTGTCCAAAGTGTTGATCAATGTGTCAGGGAGTGTGTCTAAAGTGTTGATCTATGTGTCAGGGAGCGTGTCAAATGTGTTAGGGAGTGTGTCTAAAGTGTTCATCTATGTGTCAGGGAGCGTGTCAAATGTGTCAGGGAGTGTGTCTAAAGTGTTGATCTATGTGTTAGGGAGCGTGTCAAATGTGTCAGGGAGTGTGTCTAAAGTGTTGATCTATGTGTTAGGGAGCGTGTCAAATGTGTCAGGGAGCGTGTCTAAAGTGTTGATCTATGTGTCAGGGTGAGTGTCTAAAGTGTTGATCTATGTGTCAGGGAGTGTGTCTAAAGTGTTGATCTATGTGTCAGAGAGCGTGTCCAAAGTGTTGATCTTTGTGTCAGGGAGCGTGTCAAATGTGTCAGGGAGTGTGTCTAAAGTGTTGATCTATGTGTCAGGGAGCGTGTTAAATGTGTCAGGGAGCGTGTCTAAGATGTTGATCTATGTGTCAGGGAGCGTGTCTAAAGTGTTGATCTATGTGTCAGGGAGTGTGTCTAAAGTGTTGATCTATGTGTTAGGGAGCGTGTCTAAAGTGTTGATCTATGTGTTAGGGAGCGTGTGAAAAGTGTTGATCTATGTGTTAGGGAGCGTGTCAAAAGTGTTGATCTATGTGTTAGGGAGCGTGTCTAAAGTGTTGATCTATGTGTTAGGGAGCGTGTCTAAAGTGATGATCTATGTGTTAGGGAGCGTGTCTAAAATGTTGATCTATGTGTCAGGGAGCGTGTCTAAAGTGTTGATCTATGTGTCAGGGAGCGTGTCAAAAGTGTTGATCTATATGTTAGGGAGCGTGTCTAAAGTGTTGAACTATGTGTTAGGGAGCGTGTCTAAAGTGTTGATCTATGTGTCAGGGAGCGTGTCTAAAGTGTTGATCTATGTGTTAGGGAGCGTGTCTAAAGTGTTGATCTATGTGTTAGGGAGCGTGTCTAAAGTGTTGATCTATGTGTCAGGGAGCGTGTCTAAAGTGTTGATCTATGTGTTAGGGAGCGTGTCTAAAATGTTGATCTATGTGTCAGGGAGCGTGTCTAAAGTGTTGATCTATGTGTCAGGGGGCGTGTCTAAAGTGTTGATCTATGTGTCAGGGGGCGTGTCTAAAGTGTTGATCTATGTGTCAGGGAGCGTGTCTATAGTGTTGATCTATGTGTCAGGGAGCGTGTCAAAAGTGTTGATCTATGTGTTAGGGAGCGTGTCTAAAGTGTTGATCTATGTGTCAGGGAGTGTGTCTAAAGTGTTGATCTATGTGTTAGGGAGCGTGTCTAAAGTGTTGATCTATGTGTTAGGGAGCGTGTGAAAAGTGTTGATCTATGTGTTAGGGAGCGTGTCAAAAGTGTTGATCTATGTGTTAGGGGGCGTGTCAAAAGTGTTGATCTATGTGTTAGGGGGCGTGTCTGAAGTGTTGATCTATGTGTTAGGGGGCGTGTTTAAAGTGTTGATTTATGTGTCAGGGAGCGTGTCTATAGTGTTGATCTATGTGTCAGGGAGCGTGTCAAAAGTGTTGATCTATGTGTTAGGGAGCGTGTCTAAAGTGTTGAACTATGTGTTAGGGAGCGTGTCTAAAGTGTTGATCTATGTGTCAGGGAGCGTCTAAAGTGTTGATCTATGTGTTAGGGAGCGTGTCTAAAGTGTTGATCTATGTGTTAGGGAGCGTGTCTAAAGTGTTGATCTATGTGTCAGGGAGCGTGTCGAAAGTGTTGATCTATGTGTTAGGGAGCGTGTCAAAAGTGTTGATCTATGTGTTAGGGAGCGTGTCTAAAGTGTTGATCTATGTGTCAGGGAGCGTGTCTATAGTGTTGATCTATGTGTCAGGGAGCGTGTCTAAAGTGTTGATCTATGTGTTAGGGAGCGTGTCTAAAGTGTTGATCTATGTGTCAGGCAGCGTGTTAAATGTGTCAGGGAGTGTGTTTAAAGTGTTGATCTATGTGTCAGGGAGCGTGTCAAAGGTGTTGATCTATGTGTCAGGGAGCGTGTCAAAAGTGTTGATATATGTGTCAGGGAGCGTGTCAAATGTGTCAGGGAGCGTGTATAGTGTATAAAGTGTTGATCTATGTGTCAGGGAGCGTGTCAAATGTGTCATGAAATGTGTCTAAAGTGTTGATCTATGTGTCAGGGAGTGTGTCCAAAGTGTTGATCAATGTGTCAGGGAGTGTGTCTAAAGTGTTGATCTATGTGTCAGGGAGCGTGTCAAATGTGTTAGGGAGTGTGTCTAAAGTGTTGATCTATGTGTCAGGGAGCGTGTCAAATGTGTCAGGGAGTGTGTCTAAAGTGTTGATCTATGTGTTAGGGAGCGTGTCAAATGTGTCAGGGAGCGTGTCTAAAGTGTTGATCTATGTGTCAGGGTGAGTGTCAGGGAGCGTGTCTAAAGTGTTGATCTATGTGTCAGGGAGCGTGTCTAAAGTGTTGATCTATGTGTCAGGGAGTGTGTCTAAAGTGTTGATCTATGTGTCAGAGAACGTGTCAAATGTGTCAGGGAGCATGTCCAAAGTGTTGATCTATGTGTCAGGGAGCATGTCTAAAGTGTTGATCTTTGTGTCAGGGAGCGTGTCAAATGTGTCAGGGAGTGTGTCTAAAGTGTTGATCTATGTGTCAGGGAGCGTGTCTAAAGTGTTGATCTTTGTGTCAGGGAGCGTGTCAAATGTGTCAGGGAGTGTGTCTAAAGTGTTGATCTATGTGTCAGGGAGCGTGTCTAAAATGTTGATCTATGTGTCAGGGAGCGTGTCTAAAGTGTTGATCTATGTGTCAGGGAGCGTGTCAAATGTGTCAGGGAGTGTGTCTAAAGTGTTGATCTTTGTGTCAGGGAGCGTGTCAAATGTGTCAGGGAGTGTGTCTAAAGTGTTGATCTATGTGTCAGGGAGCGTGTCTAAAATGTTGATCTATGTGTCAGGGAGCGTGTCTAAAGTGTTGATCTATGTGTCAGGGAGCGTGTATAAAGTGTTGATCTATGTGTCAGGGAGCGTGTCAAATGTGTCATGAAATGTGTCTAAAGTGTTGATCAATGTGTCAGGGAGTGTGTCTAAAGTGTTGATCTATGTGTCAGGGAGCGTGTCAAATGTGTTAGGGAGTGTGTCTAAAGTGTTGATCTATGTGTCAGGGAGCGTGTCAAATGTGTCAGGGAGTGTGTCTAAAGTGTTGATCTTTGTGTCAGGGAGCGTGTCAAATGTGTCAGGGAGTGTGTCTAAAGTGTTGATCTATGTGTCAGGGAGCGTGTTAAATGTGTCAGGGAGCGTGTCTAAAATGTTGATCTATGTGTCAGGGAGCGTGTCTAAAGTGTCAGGGAGTGTGTCTAAAGTGTTGATCTTTGTGTCAGGGAGCGTGTCAAATGTGTCAGGGAGTGTGTCTAAAGTGTTGATCTATGTGTCAGGGAGCGTGTTAAATGTGTCAGGGAGCGCGTCTAAAATGTTGATCTAATGTGTCAGGGAGCGTGTCTAAAGTGTTGATCTATGTGTCAGGGAGCGTGTATAAAGTGTTGATCTATGTGTCAGGGAGCGTGTCAAATGTGTTAGGGAGTGTGTCTAAAGTGTTGATCTTTGTGTCAGGGAGCGTGTCAAATGTGTCAGGGAGTGTGTCTAAAGTGTTGATCTATGTGTTAGGGAGCGTGTCAAATGTGTCAGGGAGCGTGTCTAAAGTGTTGATCTATGTGTCAGGGTGAGTGTCAGGGAGCGTGTCTAAAGTGTTGATCTATGTGTCAGGGAGCGTGTCTAAAGTGTTGATCTATGTGTCAGGGAGTGTGTCGAAAGTGTTGATCTATGTGTCAGAGAGCGTGTCAAATGTGTCAGGGAGCGTGTCCAAAGTGTTGATCTATGTGTCAGGGAGCATGTCTAAAGTGTTGATCTTTGTGTCAGGGAGCGTGTCAGATGTGTCAGGGAGTGTGTCTAAAGTGTTGATCTATGTGTCAGGGAGCGTGTTAAATGTGTCAGGGAGCGTGTCTAAAATGTTGATCTATGTGTCAGGGAGCGTGTCTAAAGTGTTGATCTATGTGTCAGGGAGCGTGTCAAATGTGTCAGGGAGCCTGTATAAAGTGTTGATCTATGTGTCAGGGAGCGTGTCAAATGTGTCATGAAATGTGTCTAAAGTGTTGATCTATGTGTCAGGGAGTGTGTCCAAAGTGTTGATCAATGTGTCAGGGAGTGTGTCTAAAGTGTTGATCTATGTGTCAGGGAGCGTGTCAAATGTGTTAGGGAGTGTGTCTAAAGTGTTGATCTATGTGTCAGGGAGCGTGTCAAATGTGTCAGGGAGTGTGTCTAAAGTGTTGATCTATGTGTTAGGGAGCGTGTCAAATGTGTCAGGGAGCGTGTCTAAAGTGTTGATCTATGTGTCAGGGTGAGTGTCTAAAGTGTTGATCTATGTGTCAGGGAGTGTGTCTAAAGTGTTGATCTATGTGTCAGAGAGCGTGTCCAAAGTGTTGATCTTTGTGTCAGGGAGCGTGTCAAATGTGTCAGGGAGTGTGTCTAAAGTGTTGATCTATGTGTCAGGGAGCGTGTTAAATGTGTCAGGGAGCGTGTCTAAGATGTTGATCTATGTGTCAGGGAGCGTGTCTAAAGTGTTGATCTATGTGTCAGGGAGTGTGTCTAAAGTGTTGATCTATGTGTTAGGGAGCGTGTCTAAAGTGTTGATCTATGTGTTAGGGAGCGTGTGAAAAGTGTTGATCTATGTGTTAGGGAGCGTGTCAAAAGTGTTGATCTATGTGTTAGGGAGCGTGTCTAAAGTGTTGATCTATGTGTTAGGGAGCGTGTCTAAAGTGATGATCTATGTGTTAGGGAGCGTGTCTAAAATGTTGATCTATGTGTCAGGGAGCGTGTCTAAAGTGTTGATCTATGTGTCAGGGAGCGTGTCAAAAGTGTTGATCTATATGTTAGGGAGCGTGTCTAAAGTGTTGAACTATGTGTTAGGGAGCGTGTCTAAAGTGTTGATCTATGTGTCAGGGAGCGTGTCTAAAGTGTTGATCTATGTGTTAGGGAGCGTGTCTAAAGTGTTGATCTATGTGTTAGGGAGCGTGTCTAAAGTGTTGATCTATGTGTCAGGGAGCGTGTCTAAAGTGTTGATCTATGTGTTAGGGAGCGTGTCTAAAATGTTGATCTATGTGTCAGGGAGCGTGTCTAAAGTGTTGATCTATGTGTCAGGGGGCGTGTCTAAAGTGTTGATCTATGTGTCAGGGGGCGTGTCTAAAGTGTTGATCTATGTGTCAGGGAGCGTGTCTATAGTGTTGATCTATGTGTCAGGGAGCGTGTCAAAAGTGTTGATCTATGTGTTAGGGAGCGTGTCTAAAGTGTTGATCTATGTGTCAGGGAGTGTGTCTAAAGTGTTGATCTATGTGTTAGGGAGCGTGTCTAAAGTGTTGATCTATGTGTTAGGGAGCGTGTGAAAAGTGTTGATCTATGTGTTAGGGAGCGTGTCAAAAGTGTTGATCTATGTGTTAGGGGGCGTGTCAAAAGTGTTGATCTATGTGTTAGGGGGCGTGTCTGAAGTGTTGATCTATGTGTTAGGGGGCGTGTTTAAAGTGTTGATTTATGTGTCAGGGAGCGTGTCTATAGTGTTGATCTATGTGTCAGGGAGCGTGTCAAAAGTGTTGATCTATGTGTTAGGGAGCGTGTCTAAAGTGTTGAACTATGTGTTAGGGAGCGTGTCTAAAGTGTTGATCTATGTGTCAGGGAGCGTCTAAAGTGTTGATCTATGTGTTAGGGAGCGTGTCTAAAGTGTTGATCTATGTGTTAGGGAGCGTGTCTAAAGTGTTGATCTATGTGTCAGGGAGCGTGTCGAAAGTGTTGATCTATGTGTTAGGGAGCGTGTCAAAAGTGTTGATCTATGTGTTAGGGAGCGTGTCTAAAGTGTTGATCTATGTGTCAGGGAGCGTGTCTAAAGTGTTGATCTATGTGTCAGGGAGCGTGTCTATAGTGTTGATCTATGTGTCAGGGAGCGTGTCTAAAGTGTTGATCTATGTGTTAGGGAGCGTGTCTAAAGTGTTGATCTATGTGTCAGGCAGCGTGTTAAATGTGTCAGGGAGTGTGTTTAAAGTGTTGATCTATGTGTCAGGGAGCGTGTCAAAGGTGTTGATCTATGTGTCAGGGAGCGTGTCAAAAGTGTTGATATATGTGTCAGGGAGCGTGTCAAATGTGTCAGGGAGCGTGTATAGTGTATAAAGTGTTGATCTATGTGTCAGGGAGCGTGTCAAATGTGTCATGAAATGTGTCTAAAGTGTTGATCTATGTGTCAGGGAGTGTGTCCAAAGTGTTGATCAATGTGTCAGGGAGTGTGTCTAAAGTGTTGATCTATGTGTCAGGGAGCGTGTCAAATGTGTTAGGGAGTGTGTCTAAAGTGTTGATCTATGTGTCAGGGAGCGTGTCAAATGTGTCAGGGAGTGTGTCTAAAGTGTTGATCTATGTGTTAGGGAGCGTGTCAAATGTGTCAGGGAGCGTGTCTAAAGTGTTGATCTATGTGTCAGGGTGAGTGTCAGGGAGCGTGTCTAAAGTGTTGATCTATGTGTCAGGGAGCGTGTCTAAAGTGTTGATCTATGTGTCAGGGAGTGTGTCTAAAGTGTTGATCTATGTGTCAGAGAACGTGTCAAATGTGTCAGGGAGCATGTCCAAAGTGTTGATCTATGTGTCAGGGAGCATGTCTAAAGTGTTGATCTTTGTGTCAGGGAGCGTGTCAAATGTGTCAGGGAGTGTGTCTAAAGTGTTGATCTATGTGTCAGGGAGCGTGTCTAAAGTGTTGATCTTTGTGTCAGGGAGCGTGTCAAATGTGTCAGGGAGTGTGTCTAAAGTGTTGATCTATGTGTCAGGGAGCGTGTCTAAAATGTTGATCTATGTGTCAGGGAGCGTGTCTAAAGTGTTGATCTATGTGTCAGGGAGCGTGTCAAATGTGTCAGGGAGTGTGTCTAAAGTGTTGATCTTTGTGTCAGGGAGCGTGTCAAATGTGTCAGGGAGTGTGTCTAAAGTGTTGATCTATGTGTCAGGGAGCGTGTCTAAAATGTTGATCTATGTGTCAGGGAGCGTGTCTAAAGTGTTGATCTATGTGTCAGGGAGCGTGTATAAAGTGTTGATCTATGTGTCAGGGAGCGTGTCAAATGTGTCATGAAATGTGTCTAAAGTGTTGATCAATGTGTCAGGGAGTGTGTCTAAAGTGTTGATCTATGTGTCAGGGAGCGTGTCAAATGTGTTAGGGAGTGTGTCTAAAGTGTTGATCTATGTGTCAGGGAGCGTGTCAAATGTGTCAGGGAGTGTGTCTAAAGTGTTGATCTTTGTGTCAGGGAGCGTGTCAAATGTGTCAGGGAGTGTGTCTAAAGTGTTGATCTATGTGTCAGGGAGCGTGTTAAATGTGTCAGGGAGCGTGTCTAAAATGTTGATCTATGTGTCAGGGAGCGTGTCTAAAGTGTCAGGGAGTGTGTCTAAAGTGTTGATCTTTGTGTCAGGGAGCGTGTCAAATGTGTCAGGGAGTGTGTCTAAAGTGTTGATCTATGTGTCAGGGAGCGTGTTAAATGTGTCAGGGAGCGCGTCTAAAATGTTGATCTAATGTGTCAGGGAGCGTGTCTAAAGTGTTGATCTATGTGTCAGGGAGCGTGTATAAAGTGTTGATCTATGTGTCAGGGAGCGTGTCAAATGTGTTAGGGAGTGTGTCTAAAGTGTTGATCTTTGTGTCAGGGAGCGTGTCAAATGTGTCAGGGAGTGTGTCTAAAGTGTTGATCTATGTGTTAGGGAGCGTGTCAAATGTGTCAGGGAGCGTGTCTAAAGTGTTGATCTATGTGTCAGGGTGAGTATCAGGGAGCGTGTCTAAAGTGTTGATCTATGTGTCAGGGAGCGTGTCTAAAGTGTTGATCTATGTGTCAGGGAGTGTGTCGAAAGTGTTGATCTATGTGTCAGAGAGCGTGTCAAATGTGTCAGGGAGCGTGTCCAAAGTGTTGATCTATGTGTCAGGGAGCATGTCTAAAGTGTTGATCTTTGTGTCAGGGAGCGTGTCAGATGTGTCAGGGAGTGTGTCTAAAGTGTTGATCTATGTGTCAGGGAGCGTGTTAAATGTGTCAGGGAGCGTGTCTAAAATGTTGATCTATGTGTCAGGGAGCGTGTCTAAAGTGTTGATCTATGTGTCAGGGAGCGTGTCAAATGTGTCAGGGAGCCTGTATAAAGTGTTGATCTATGTGTCAGGGAGCGTGTCAAATGTGTCATGAAATGTGTCTAAAGTGTTGATCTATGTGTCAGGGAGTGTGTCCAAAGTGTTGATCAATGTGTCAGGGAGTGTGTCTAAAGTGTTGATCTATGTGTCAGGGAGCGTGTCAAATGTGTTAGGGAGTGTGTCTAAAGTGTTGATCTATGTGTCAGGGAGCGTGTCAAATGTGTCAGGGAGTGTGTCTAAAGTGTTGATCTATGTGTTAGGGAGCGTGTCAAATGTGTCAGGGAGCGTGTCTAAAGTGTTGATCTATGTGTCAGGGTGAGTGTCAGGGAGCGTGTCTAAAGTGTTGATCTATGTGTCAGGGAGTGTGTCCAAAGTGTTGATCAATGTGTCAGGGAGTGTGTCTAAAGTGTTGATCTATGTGTCAGGGAGCATGTCAAATGTGTTAGGGAGTGTGTCTAAAGTGTTGATCTATGTGTCAGGGAGCGTGTCAAATGTGTCAGGGAGTGTGTCTAAAGTGTTGATCTATGTGTTAGTGAGCGTGTCAAATGTGTCAGGGAGCGTGTCTAAAGTGTTGATCTATGTGTCAGGGTGAGTGTCAGGGAGCGTGTCTAAAGTGTTGATCTATGTGTCAGGGAGCGTGTCTAAAGTGTTGATCTATGTGTCAGGGAGTGTGTCTAAAGTGTTGATCTATGTGTCAGAGAGCGTGTCAGGGAGCGTGTCCAAAGTGTTGATCTATGTGTCAGGGAGCATGTCTAAAGTGTTGATCTTTGTGTCAGGGAGCGTGTCAAATGTGTCAGGGAGTGTGTCTAAAGTGTTGATCTATGTGTCAGGGAGCGTGTTAAATGTGTCAGGGAGCGTGTCTAAAATGTTGATTTATGTGTCAGGGAGCGTGTCAAATGTGTCATGAAATGTGTCTAAAGTGTTGATCTATGTGTCAGGGAGTGTGTCCAAAGTGTTGATCAATGTGTCAGGGAGTGTGTCTAAAGTGTTGATCTATGTGTCAGGGAGCGTGTCAAATGTGTTAGGGAGTGTGTCTAAAGTGTTCATCTATGTGTCAGGGAGCGTGTCAAATGTGTCAGGGAGTGTGTCTAAAGTGTTGATCTATGTGTTAGGGAGCGTGTCAAATGTGTCAGGGAGTGTGTCTAAAGTGTTGATCTATGTGTTAGGGAGCGTGTCAAATGTGTCAGGGAGCGTGTCTAAAGTGTTGATCTATGTGTCAGGGTGAGTGTCAAATGTGTCATGAAATGTGTCTAAAGTGTTGATCTATGTGTCTAAAGTGTTGATCTATGTGTCAGGGAGTGTGTCCAAAGTGTTGATCAATGTGTCAGGGAGTGTGTCTAAAGTGTTGATCTATGTGTCAGGGAGCGTGTCAAATGTGTTAGGGAGTGTGTCTAAAGTGTTCATCTATGTGTCAGGGAGCGTGTCAAATGTGTCAGGGAGTGTGTCTAAAGTGTTGATCTATGTGTTAGGGAGCGTGTCAAATGTGTCAGGGAGTGTGTCTAAAGTGTTGATCTATGTGTTAGGGAGCGTGTCAAATGTGTCAGGGAGCGTGTCTAAAGTGTTGATCTATGTGTCAGGGTGAGTGTCTAAAGTGTTGATCTATGTGTCAGGGAGTGTGTCTAAAGTGTTGATCTATGTGTCAGAGAGCGTGTCCAAAGTGTTGATCTTTGTGTCAGGGAGCGTGTCAAATGTGTCAGGGAGTGTGTCTAAAGTGTTGATCTATGTGTCAGGGAGCGTGTTAAATGTGTCAGGGAGCGTGTCTAAGATGTTGATCTATGTGTCAGGGAGCGTGTCTAAAGTGTTGATCTATGTGTCAGGGAGTGTGTCTAAAGTGTTGATCTATGTGTTAGGGAGCGTGTCTAAAGTGTTGATCTATGTGTTAGGGAGCGTGTGAAAAGTGTTGATCTATGTGTTAGGGAGCGTGTCAAAAGTGTTGATCTATGTGTTAGGGAGCGTGTCTAAAGTGTTGATCTATGTGTTAGGGAGCGTGTCTAAAGTGATGATCTATGTGTTAGGGAGCGTGTCTAAAATGTTGATCTATGTGTCAGGGAGCGTGTCTAAAGTGTTGATCTATGTGTCAGGGAGCGTGTCAAAAGTGTTGATCTATATGTTAGGGAGCGTGTCTAAAGTGTTGAACTATGTGTTAGGGAGCGTGTCTAAAGTGTTGATCTATGTGTCAGGGAGCGTGTCTAAAGTGTTGATCTATGTGTTAGGGAGCGTGTCTAAAGTGTTGATCTATGTGTTAGGGAGCGTGTCTAAAGTGTTGATCTATGTGTCAGGGAGCGTGTCTAAAGTGTTGATCTATGTGTTAGGGAGCGTGTCTAAAATGTTGATCTATGTGTCAGGGAGCGTGTCTAAAGTGTTGATCTATGTGTCAGGGGGCGTGTCTAAAGTGTTGATCTATGTGTCAGGGGGCGTGTCTAAAGTGTTGATCTATGTGTCAGGGAGCGTGTCTATAGTGTTGATCTATGTGTCAGGGAGCGTGTCAAAAGTGTTGATCTATGTGTTAGGGAGCGTGTCTAAAGTGTTGATCTATGTGTCAGGGAGTGTGTCTAAAGTGTTGATCTATGTGTTAGGGAGCGTGTCTAAAGTGTTGATCTATGTGTTAGGGAGCGTGTGAAAAGTGTTGATCTATGTGTTAGGGAGCGTGTCAAAAGTGTTGATCTATGTGTTAGGGGGCGTGTCAAAAGTGTTGATCTATGTGTTAGGGGGCGTGTCTGAAGTGTTGATCTATGTGTTAGGGGGCGTGTTTAAAGTGTTGATTTATGTGTCAGGGAGCGTGTCTATAGTGTTGATCTATGTGTCAGGGAGCGTGTCAAAAGTGTTGATCTATGTGTTAGGGAGCGTGTCTAAAGTGTTGAACTATGTGTTAGGGAGCGTGTCTAAAGTGTTGATCTATGTGTCAGGGAGCGTCTAAAGTGTTGATCTATGTGTTAGGGAGCGTGTCTAAAGTGTTGATCTATGTGTTAGGGAGCGTGTCTAAAGTGTTGATCTATGTGTCAGGGAGCGTGTCGAAAGTGTTGATCTATGTGTTAGGGAGCGTGTCAAAAGTGTTGATCTATGTGTTAGGGAGCGTGTCTAAAGTGTTGATCTATGTGTCAGGGAGCGTGTCTAAAGTGTTGATCTATGTGTCAGGGAGCGTGTCTATAGTGTTGATCTATGTGTCAGGGAGCGTGTCTAAAGTGTTGATCTATGTGTTAGGGAGCGTGTCTAAAGTGTTGATCTATGTGTCAGGGAGCGTGTCTATAGTGTTGATCTATGTGTCAGGGAGCGTGTCTATAGTGTTGATCTATGTGTTAGGGAGCGTGTCTAAAGTGTTGATCTATGTGTTAGGGAGCGTGCCATCGCCAACAAGCTGGTGAGGAAGACGGAGAAGAAGCTGAAGGAGGTGCTGATGCAGGCGGAGGACGAGAGGAGACACGCAGACCAGTACAAAGACCAGGTCTGGCATCCCACACCTCCAAGCAGACTAGGATTATTCTGACCTGGCGCCCCTGCAGCTGGACAAGTCCATGGTGCGCCTGAGGCAGCTGAAGCGGCAGCTGGAGGAGGTGGAGGAGGAGAACTCGCGCTCCAACGCTCAGAAGAGGAAGCTGCAGAGAGAACTGGAGGAGCTGACGGAGAACAGCCAGAGCAGGATGCGCGAGATCAGCAGCCTGCGGAACCAGCTCAGGTACGCCCGTGCCACCCCGTGCCCGCCTGTGCCCGCCATGCCCGCCGCCATTAACATCCATCTGACGCCATCTTCTTTTGCTTTTCCTTTGCATCCATTTGTGTCCATCTAACACTGTCCATGTGTCACCTCAACCTCTACCTCTACCTCAACCTCAGCGTCCCTGAATGGAGGCCAGAGCAGTAGGTCATTGTGGTTTTTGTTCTTCATGTGTGTGTGTGTGTGTGTGTGTGTGTGTGTGTGTCACGCCACCATTTTTGTGTGTTTGTCATCAACATGACGTTTGACTTTATTGGCGTGTTGACAACAATGCAGTGGAACCTCTGAGGCGTTTAAAAGAAATGAATTATTCATGTTAAATCAATCAATGAATTCAAGTTAGTGATACAGGATTTGATATCGATCTGATATCATGGAAGAAAAGCAGGCATTTGATACGTGCTTGCGTGTACACAGCATCCGGAAAGTATTCACGGCGCTTTGCTTTCACCACATTTTGTCATGTTACAGCCTTATTCCAAAATGGAAGAAATTATTTGTTTGTCCTCAAAATTCTGCACACAATAAATACCCCGTCAGGAAATGCCAAAAGTTTTTTTTGAAAAATTTTGGCAAATGTATTAAAAAAATTTAAAAATAATCACATGTACATGCAGTATATCTGGAAAGTATTCCCAGCGCTTCACTTGTTTCACATTTTGAAATTGCATATTTATTAAAAATGAAACTAAGAATTTTTTTGGTTTGTTTCTAATGTTACAGCCTTATTCTAATATGGAATAATATCTTTTTTTGTCCTCAGAATTCTACACACAATAACCCATAATGACAATAAAATAATGTTTTTTCACATATTTCTGCAAATGTATTGAAAATGAAAAAGTAAACAGTATATCCGGAAAGTATTGACAGCGCTTGACTTTTTCCTCAGAATTCTCCACACAATACCCCATAATGACAATATGAAAATGTTTTATGTTATTTAGCATTTAACCAAAGTGGCTAACAGTACTTGGTTGATATTCAGGACATGTAAACAGAGTATTGTTGTATTGCACACCAACATTTACCCTTCTTGATAGTCTTCCAAGTGTAAAAAGAAGTGAAGTTCAAAAGTTAAAAAAAAAAAAAAAAGAAGCTAATTAGCCATGATTGCTTAATTTCAGCTGAACTTTTGCTTTTATTAAACCTCCAAAGTGAGATGAAAAGATGTTAAAATGAAGATTTATTGACTTAATCCACTTTTTTTTGCACTAGCAACCTTTTGTGCAGTTTTCATACTGCTACATGCTAACATGTGTCACCACCTGCTGTGTCAGCTTATGGCAGAATTAGCATTTAGGCTAAGAAATATTAGCATCGCTGAATCAGTCGTTGAACAGAAACTGCCTTGAGTTTTACTCCCTTGGACCTCAGACTAGGTACATCAGACCAGGTGCATCAGACCAGGTGCATCAGACCAGGTACATCAGACCAGGTACATCAGACCAGGGGCATCAGACCAGGTGAATCAGACCAGGTGCATCAGACCAGGTGCATCAGACCAGGTGCATCAGACGAGGTGCAACAGACCAGGTGAATCAGACCAGGTGAATCAGACCAGGTACATCAGACCAGGTGAATCAGACCAGGTGAATCAGACCAGGTACATCAGACCAGGTGAATCAGACCAGGTAACTCAGACCAGGTGAATCAGACCAGGTGAATCAGACCAGGTGCATCAGACCAGGTGAATCAGACCAGGTACATCAGACCAGGTACATCAGACCAGGTAACTCAGACCAGGTAACTCAGACCAGGTGAATTAGACCAGGTAACTCAGACCAGGTGAATTAGACCAGGTGAATCAGACCAGGTGCATCAGACCAGGTGCATCAGATCAGGTAACTCAGACCAGGTACATCAGACCAGGTACATCAGACCAGGTGAATCAGACCAGGTGCATCAGACCAGGTACATCAGACCAGGTACATCAGACCAGGTACATCAGACCAAGTACATCAGACCAGGTACATCAGACCAGGTGCATCAGACCAGGTGCATCAGACCAGGTGCATCATACCAGGTGCATCAGACCAGGTGAATCAGACCAGGTACATCAGACCAGGTGCATCAGACCAGGTGCATCAGACCAGGTGCATCAGACCAGGTGAATCAGACCAGGTGCATCAGACCAGGTGCATCAGACCAGGTACATCAGACCAGGGGCATCAGACCAGGTGAATCAGACCAGGTGAATCAGACCAGGTGCATCAGACCAGGTGCATCAGACGAGGTGCAACAGACCAGGTGATTCAGACCAGGTGAATCAGACCAGGTACATCAGACCAGGTGAATCAGACCAGGTACATCAGACCAGGTAACTCAGACCAGGTGAATCAGACCAGGTAACTCAGACCAGGTGAATCAGACCAGGTGAATCAGACCAGGTGAATCAGACCAGGTGCATCAGACCAGGTGCATCAGACCAGGTACATCAGACCAGGTACATCAGACCAGGTAACTCAGACCAGGTAACTCAGACCAGGTGAATTAGACCAGGTAACTCAGACCAGGTGAATTAGACCACGTGAATCAGACCAGGTGAATCAGACCAGGTGCATCAGATCAGGTAACTCAGACCAGGTACATCAGACCAGGTACATCAGACCAGGTACATCAGACCAGGTACATCAGACCAGGTGAATCAGACCAGGTGCATCAGACCAGGTACATCAGACCAGGTACATCAGACCAGGTACATCAGACCAGGTAACTCAGACCAGGTAACTCAGACCAGGTGAATTAGACCAGGTAACTCAGACCAGGTGAATTAGACCACGTGAATCAGACCAGGTGAATCAGACCAGGTGCATCAGATCAGGTAACTCAGACCAGGTACATCAGACCAGGTACATCAGACCAGGTACATCAGACCAGGTACATCAGACCAGGTGAATCAGACCAGGTGCATCAGACCAGGTACATCAGACCAGGTACATCAGACCAGGTACATCAGACCAAGTACATCAGACCAGGTGCATCAGACCAGGTGCATCAGACCAGGTGCATCAGACCAGGTGAATCAGACCAGTTTTGGGTGTGTTTTTCCAGACTTTATTCTGGTGTAAAATAGTCATCTGGTCAACACTTCAGAGGTTCCACTGATTGAAATAAAAATGTTATAGTCAATTATATATATTACAATTATATATATTACAATTATATATATTACTATTATATATATTACAATTATATATATTACAATTATATATATTACTATTATATATATTACAATTATATATATTACAATTATTGTACAGTAAAATTAATTATTAAATGGTATATTTTATACAGTAAAATAACATTGTACATTCGAATTAAAAATGTATATTTCACTGTGTATTAAGATATATATATTAAATCAAAATTGTATATCAAGATATATATTAAATCAAGATTGTATATTAAATTAAGATTGTATATTAAAGCTCATATTGAAATATAATTTCAATGTATATTGATATTGTATGGTAATACTACATTGTATAGTAAAATGAAGATTGTATGATAAATTATATATTAAAGGCCTACTGAAATGTGATTTTCTTATTCAAACGGGGATAGCAGGTCCATTCTATGTGTCATACTTGATCATTTTGCGATATAGCCATATTTTTGCTGAAAGGATTTAGTAGAGAACATCGACGATAAAGTTGGCAACTTTTGGTGGCTGATAAAAAAGCCTTGCCTGTAGCGGAAGTAGCAGACGAGTAGCGTGACGTCACAGGTTGTGGAGCTCCTCACATCTGCTCATTGTTTACAATCATGGCCACCAGCAGCGAGAGCGATTCGGACCGAGAAAGCGACGATTTCCCCATTAATTTGAGCGAGGACGAAAGATTTGTGGATGAGGAAAGTGAGAGTGAAGGACTAGAGGGCAGTGGGAGCCATTCAGATAGGGAAGATGCTGTGAGAGGCGGGTGGGACCTGATATTCAGCTGGGAATGACTAAAACAGTAAATAAACACAATATACTCTATTAGCCACAACACAACCAGGCTTATATTTAATATGCCACAAATTAATCCCGCATAACAAACACCTCCCCCCTCCCGTCCATATAACCCGCCAATACAACTCAAACACCTGCACAACACACTCAATCCCACAGCCCAAAGTACCGTTCACCTCCCCAAAGTTCATACAGCACATATATTACCCCAAAGTTACGTACGTGACATGCACATAGCGGCACGCACGTACGGGCAAGCGATCAAATGTTTGGAAGCCGCAGCTGCATGCGTACTCCCGGTACCGCGTCTGCGTATCCAACTCAAAGTCCTCCTGGTAAGAGTCTCTGTTGTCCCAGTTCTCCACAGGCCAATGGTAAAGCTTGACTGTCATCTTTCGGGAATGTAAACAATGAAACACCGGCTGTGTTTGTGTTGCTGCAGTCGCCCGCAATACACCGCTTCCCAACTACAGCTTTCTTCTTTGCTGTCTCCATTGTTCATTGAACAAATTGCAAAAGATTCACCAACACAGATGTCCACAATACTGTGGAATTTTGCGATGAAAACAGACGACTTAATAGCTGGCCACCATGCTGTCCCAAAATGTCCTCTACAATCCGTGATGTCACGCGCTGACGTCATCATACCGAGATGTTTTCAGCTGGATATTTCGCACGAAATTTAAATTTGCACTTTAGTAAGCTAACCCGGCCGTATTGGCATGTGTTGCAATGTTAAGATTTCATCATTGATATATAAACTATCAGACTGCGTGGTCGCTAGTAGTGGCTTTCAGTAGGCCTTTAAATAGGATTGTATGCTAAATAATACATTAAAAGTTAGATTGTATATTAAATTATATATTACATTTTGCATTTAAATTAAGGCTGTTTATTAATATTAAATTGTATTTCACTTATATATTAAATTAGATTGTCTAATAAATTGTTTTCAAATTAATGAATTATATACGTATATATATATATATATATATATATATATATATATGTGTATATATATATAAATATATATATGTATATATATATATATATATATATATATATATATACAGTATATTAAGTTATATGAAAATTAAGATTGTGTTAAATTAAATATACAAATTCAGATTGTATATTAAATTATATATCAAATTATAAATGTATATATATATTAAAATTATAATTGTGTACTTGAATATATATAAAAATGTAGATTGTATATTAAATTATATATAAAAATGTATATTGTATATAAAAATGTAAATTGTATATTAAATTATAAAGAAAAATGTAGTTTGTATATTATTTTGTATATAAAAATGTAGATTGTATTTTAAATTCTATATAAAAATGTAAATTGTATATTAAATTCTATATAAAAATGTAGTTTGTATATTATTTTGTAAATAAATATGTAGATTGTATTTTTAATTATACATAAAAATGTAAATTGTATATTAAATTGTGTATATGGTATAATATGTATTAGAATTACAATTGTATACTAAACATATAAAAATGTACATTGTATATTAGATTATATATAAAAATGAAGATTATATATATATATATAATATATGTAATATATATATATATAATATATATAATATATTATATGTGTATATATATAATGTGTGTATATATATATATATATATATATATATATATATATATATATATATATATATATATATATATATATATATATATAAAAATAATAATAAATGTATATTGTGGTGTTTAGACGAGCAGTGTTACCCGTGACGATGCGAGGGCGGCGGGCGCTGCTGGACGATTACTCCCTGGACAACTCTGACTCTGAGGAGCCCCCCGCCTCCCCCACGCCCCCGCCAGGGATGCCCAGGACCCCGCCTCCACCCGCAGACCTCAGCTTGGAAACCACAGCGGCTTACAGCGTCAACAACACACACCAATGATGCACACACACACGCACACACACGTTTATATGAGGGGGCCAATGATACACACACACACACACACATGTTTATATGAGGGGGTGTGGGGGGGACACTTTGATAACATTTTGTACATGAACAATATGAATTTATGCTAAGCTAACAAGCAGTGTTTCCCACAGAACTGCAATCTATTTGTGGCGGCGTCTCATTTGCATAAATGGCCTTTGTTAAAGAGCGTGCTTTCAGGCCCCGCCCCCAAAAGTCCGTCAGGGCCATCTTTTTTTTCCCAAAAAGAGAAGTTTTTATGCTATAATTTTTGGCTAATTTGACACTTCAACACAAAGTTCATGGTTTCCTTTAGAAGTGTGCTAGCGGTTTCTTTGTTAGCATGCTAATCTAACATTCACATGCTAGCGTTTCATGCTAGCAATTTTTGTATCACAGCACAAGATGTTGCAGTACAGTAACAGATACTACTCTACAGTACCAAGATGTTGCAGTACAGTAACAGATACTACACTACAGTACCAATATATTGCAGTACAGTAACAGATACTACACTACAGTACCAAGATGTTGCAGTACAGTAACAGATACTACACTACAGTACCCAGATATTGCAGTACAGTAACAGATACTACACTACAGTACCAATATATTGCAGTACAGTAACAGACACTACACTACAGTACCCAGATATTGCAGTACAGTAACAGATACTACACTACAGTACAATATATTACAGTACAGTAACAGATACTAAAATTCATGGATTCCTTAAGAAGTGTGCTAGCGGTTTCTTTGTTAGCATGCTAATCTAACATTCACATGCTAGCGTTTCATGCTAGCAATTTTTGTACTTTTGAACCTGATGGGGGATTTCAGCTTACATGTTGACATGCTAACATTAACGTGCATTGCTAACACTTTATGTTAGCAATGGAGCATATTTTATTTTGCGCCGTTTTTGTTTTTTGTTGTACTTTGTACGTCCATGATTATCTTAAATGCTGTATAAAATTTTCGCATGTTATATTATTATTAGCATGCTAGTGTTTTATGCTAGCCATTTTTGTACTTTTGAACCCAGTCATGCACGGTGCCATCTTAAAAGTATGCAAGCTGATGTCATGCTAACATTAATATGCTAACGTTTTATGTTAGCAATTCAGCTCATTTTATTCGTGCTGACCTAATAATTGTGGATTTTGTTTTACTCGGTGCCATCTTAAAAGTATGCTGGCTGTTAGCATGCTAATCATGTATGCTAGCATTTCAACATGTTAACATTACGATGCTAACATTTTCAGCTAGTTATTTAGCATTTTGCACACTTTAATTTTTACGTGAATAATTATCGATTTAACGATTCATGCTAGCATTCCAGCTAACTTTGTACTTTTAACCTAATCATGGACTTCGTTACAAATACGATAGCTCTTCTCGTGTTGACATTCTAACATTCATATGCCAACAATACGGTGCTAACATTTTATGCTAGCAAAACAGTTTTTTAAATTGAATTTTATACATACATGATGTGCTTGAATGCTAGTATAAAATGTTAGCATGCTAACATTTGCATATTAACATTAGCATGTCTAGCTAATTAGCTAATTTTGTACTTTTTAGCTTAATAATCATTGATTTCTTTGAAAGTATGCTAGCTGTTTACATGTTGACATGCTAACATTAACATCTTAGCATTTTATGCTAGCAATCTAGCAGTTTTTTATGTTATACGAACATAAGTCTTACAGTTGCATATTAACATTATCTTAGCATTTAGCTAATGTTGTACTTTTTAACTTTCTAATCATGGATTTGTTTTGGTGCCGTCTTTAAAAAGTATGCTAGCTGTTGACATGCTTAACATTAACATGTTATCATTGTATGCTAGCAATTTGGCAGATTTTTTTAATTTAATACTCACGTAATTATTTTAAACGCCAGTTTAAAATGTTGGCTAACAGAATGTTTATTGAATACGCACATAATTATCTTAAATGCTAGTATAAAATGTTAGCATGCTAAGATTGGCACACTTGCAAGCTGGCGCCGTGTCACCAAATGAAGTCGGACCAGGTGTGTTCAGAAGCAGTGTTACCTTGTGAGGACACAGTCCCATCATGATGTGTCAAAGGCCGCCACAAAGAAGTGAAAGTGTGGGAAACGCTGCAATAAAAGGAAAGAAGCAGCAGCACACCCCCCCCCCCCCCCCACCTCCCCCACCTCCCCCATGAAAGCCGTGTTGAAGCCAACCTGAAAAAAGAAAAAGAAAACAATTGCTTGGGGAAAAAAAGGAGAATTATTTGCTGTTTGATGACTACTTGTGACAAAAGTGTGTTTACATAAAAAAAAAAAAAAAAAAAGCAAACACCGAAATAAAAATCTGCACTTTTTTTTTCTGAGGCACACAAGGAACCTTCTGGAAAAGCAATATTTATTATGGAAATAAATCCCTCAATATTCCGTCTTAATTTGATTGTGTAGTCCAACACACTGGAAACAAACATTTCTGCATTTTTACAGTTGTTTTTTTTTTTTAATTGAGCTTTATTTTTATTTTTTTATGTTTACATTTTAAAACGTTAAAAAAAGAATAGTTCTTTTTTTGAGGCGGCCATCTTGCAAATTGTGATTAATTATTTTTTAAACATTTTTTTATATACTAATTAAGCTTTTTTTGTTTGTTTTGTCTAAATTTTTTTTGTTAGCTTTACATTTTAAAACAACACACTATTTCTTCTATTTTTTTGGGATGGTCATCTTGCTAATTGTAATTTTTTTATATACTAATTTAGCATTTTTATTTTTTTCTTAGCTTTACATTTTAAAACATGAAAACAAATATTTTATAAAAAAAATTTGAGATGGCCATCTTGCTAATTGTAATTTTTTAAATATACCAATTCAGCATTTTTTAAATGTTTTTTCGCTTCACATTTTGAAACTTGAAAACAAATATTTTATCTATTTTGTTGTGATGGTCATCTTGCTAATACATTTTTTTTTTTATACTAAGCTTTTTTTCCCCATAGCTTTACATTTTAAAACCACACTATTTTATCTATTTTTTGGGATGGCCATCTTGCTAATTGTAATTTTTTAATGTACCAATTCAGCATTTTTTTATTTGTTGTTGTTTCGCTTCACATTTTAAAACATGAAAACAAATAATTTATCTATTTGCTGCGATGGCCATCTTGCTAATTATAATTGTTTCATATACTAAGCTTTTTTTTCTTTTTCTTTTTTTCATAGCTTTACAGTGTAAACATTTTTTGGGACGGCCGTCTTGCAAATTGTGTTTTTTTTTTTAAATGTAATATATATATGTATGTATATGTATATATATATATATATGTATATGTATATATATGTATATATATAGATATGTGTATATATGTATATGTATATATATGTGTATGTATATATATGAATATATGTATATATATATATATATATATATATACATATATATGTATATATATACATATATATGTATATATATATATATATATTACATTTTTTTTAAAACACAATTTGCAAGACGGCCGTCCCAAAAAATTTTGACAATGTAAAGCTATGAAAAAAAGAAAAAGAAAAAAAAGCTTAGTATATGAAACAATTATAATGGCCATCTTGCTAATTATAATTGTTTCATATACTAAGCTTTTTTTTTTCTTTTTTCTTTTCATAGCTTTACATTTTAAAAAAATTTGGGACGGCCATCTTGCAAATTGTGTTGTTTTTTTAATGTAATATATATATATATATATATATATATATATATATATATATATACCAATTGAGCTTTCTTTTGTTTAGCTTTACGTTTTAAAAGATCAAAACAAATGTTTTATCTGTTTTTTGGAATGGCCATCTTGCTAATTGGGATATATATATATATATAATATATATATGAGTTTTTTTAATTAATTTTGTTTGTTTTTTTCTTAGCTTTACATTTTAAAACATGAAAACAAATATTGAATCTATTTTTTGGGACGCCATCTTGCTAATTGTGATTTTTATAAGTTTAACTTGCGTGTATGGAAGTTGACAAGGGACTTAGTAGTACTTTTAGTAGTACTTTTAGTAGTAGTACTACTAAATGATAAAATAGTAAAATAGGTAACGTTCACATTTTAAAACTTGCAACTAAGAAATGACTTTTAACCGAGCCGTCAAGCAAACAGGAAGTTGACTGTGAGCAATCAAGCAAACAGGAAGTTGACTGTGAGCCATCAAGCAAACAGGAAGTTGACTGTGAGCCATCAAGCAAACAGGAAGTTGACTGTGAGCCATCAAGCAAACAGGAAGTTGACTGTGAGCCATCAAGCAAACAGGAGATTGACACTGAGCGGTCAAGCAAACAGGAAGTTGACTGTGAGCCGTCAAGCAAACAGGAAGTTGACTGTGAGCCATCAAACAAACAGGAAGTTGACTGAGCCATCAAGCAAACAGGAAGTTGACTGTGAGCGTCAAACAAACAGGAAGTTGACTGTGAGCCATCAAACAGGAAGTTGACTGTGAGCCGTCAAGCAAACAGGAAGTTGACTGTGAACCATCAAGCAAACAGGAAGTTGACTGTGAGCCATCAAGCAAACAGAAAGTTGACTGTGAGCCATCAAGCAAACAGGAAGTTGACTGTGAGCCGTCAAGCAAACAGGAAGTTGACTGTGAGCCATCAAGCAAACAGGAGATTGACTGTGAGTCATCAAGCAAACAGGAAGTTGACTGTGAGCCATCAAGCAAACAGGAAGTTGACTGTAAGCCGTCAAGCAAACAGGAAGTTGACTGTGAGCCATCAAGCAAACAGGAAGTTGACTGTGAGCCATCAAGCAAACAGGAAGTTGACTGTGAGCCGTCAAGCAAACAGGAAGTTGACTGTGAGCCATCAAGCAAACAGGAAGTTGACTGTGAGCCGTCAAGCAAACAGGAAGTTGACTGTGAGCCGTCAAGCAAACAGGAAGTTGACTGTGAGCCATCAAGCAAACAGGAAGTTGACTTGTGAGCCATCAAGCAAACAGGAAGTTGACTGTGAGCCGTCAAGCAAACAGGAAGTTGACTGTGAGCCATCAAGCAAACAGGAAGTTGACTGTGAGTCATCAAGCAAACAGGAAGTTGACTGTGAGCCGTCAAGCAAACAGGAAGTGGAAGCAGCGCTCCAAGCTAACCTAGTTTAGCCTAACTGGCAGTCAAAAGTAAGAAAGTTATAAAGTGTAATCTCTTCTAGCAAATAGAAAATGTTTAGTATTTACTTTAAATGTTTTGTAAATGTTAATGGGATTTTTTTTTTTAAACCTTTGTGTGCTGCGTTAAAGCTAAGCTAGGCTAGCATTAGCCTCACAAGTAGCACAAACAAAGTTGCTTTTTTGTGCCAAATTGAAATAATTGCACAGTAAATCAATCATTTTTTTAAATGACCCGAGAATTTTTGTGTTTATTTCATCAAAGTTTTGGCACGAAAGACCTCGACACTAAAATATCTGAATACTTCAAGCAAATATTGAAATATACGTCATAGTCATTCAAATGTTGGACAACCTGATGCACTGGAAGACTACAGTACAATATATTGTAGTACAGTAACCAATACTACACTACAGCACAATATATTGTAGTACAGTAACCAATACTACACTACTGTACAATATATAGTAGTACAGTAACAGGTACTACAGTACAACACAATATATTGTAGCACAGTAACATATACTACACTACAGCACAAGATATTGCAGTACAGTAACATACTACATTAAAGTACAATATATTGTAGTACAGTAACAGATACTACATTAAAGTACAATATATTGTAGTTCAGTAACAGATACTACAATACAGCACAAGATATTGTAGTACAGTAACAGATACTACACTACAGCACAATATATTGTAGTACAGTAACAGATACTACAATACAGCACAAGATATTGTAGTACAGTAACAGATACTACACTACAGCACAAGATATTGTAGTACAGTAACAGATACTACAATACAGCACAAGATATTGTAGTACAGTAACAGATACTACACTACAGCACAATATATTTTAATGATGTGACAGGCCCCATTAAATGATTTGACAGACCACATTAAAAAATGTGACAGGCAACTTTAAATGATGTGACAAGCCACTTTAAATAAAATGATGGGCCACATTTTAATGTTGTGACGGGTCTTTTTTCATGCTGTTACAGGCCACAATAAATGATGTGACAGGCCACAATAAATAATATGACAGACCATGTTAAAAGATGTGACAGGCCATTTTAAATAATGTGACAGGCCATATTTTACTGATGTGACAGGCCATTTTAAATAATATGACAGGCCAATTTTAATGATGTGACAGGCCACAATAAATAATATGACAGACCATATTAAAAAATGTGACAGGCAAATTTTAATAATGTGACAGGCCACAATAAATAATATGACAGACCATGTTAAAAGATGTGACAGGCCATTTTAAATAATGTGACAGGCCACTTTAAATAAAATGACAGGCCAATTTTAATGATGTGACAGGCCACCATAAATAATATGACAGACCATATTAAAAGATGTGACAGGCCACTTTTAATGATGTGACAGGCCACAATAAATAACATGACAGACCATATTAAAAGATGTGACAGGCCATTTTAAATGATGTGACAGGCCACAATAAATATTATTACAGACCATTTTAAATGATGTGACAGGCCACGATAAATAATATGACAGACCATATTAAATGATGTGACAGGCCACATTTAATGATGTGACAGGCCACAATAAATAATATGACAGACCATATTAAAAGATGTGACAGGCCACTTTTAATGATGTGACAGGCCACAATAAATAATATGACAGACCATACTAAAAGATGTGACAGGCCACAATAAATAATGTGACAGGCCACAAGAAATGATGTTGTTTGATGACAAGTGAGAAGAAGATAGTTTACAGGAAGTCAACTGACTTCCTGTCTTCCAGGATGTCGTCAAAGGGCAGCTGGTCCTCCGGGGGCGGCGTTGCTAGGTAACGCAGCTCGCCATGAGAGGGAGGGGCCAGAAAGGACTGAGCCACGCCCCCAAAAGACACCTGCTGGTGTGGGCAGCTGGGAAGAGGCGGGGCCGAGTGCTGGTCCTCCACGGTGCTAGTGAGGCGTCCGTCGTCACCTTGGCAACGCTCCTCCTCGCCGTCCAAGCAGGCGTCCACGTCCCCGAAGAACGCCATCAAGTCGTCCCACTCGCCCGCCGTCATGTCGGCCATGTTGTCCTGGACCTGCTCCGGGAGCATCTGGGCGGACCAATCACAGGAGGGCGTGGGCGGGCCCTCGTCCTCGCCGTCTGTCACGCTGCCGGGGACTTCCTGTGCGTCCCTCGGACTCTTGGGTCCTGGTGACCGCTCAGGTGAGGCATGTGACGAGGTACCCGCCTCCTTCAGGTAGAGAGACGACGCCAGTCTGTGATTGGCCGCCTCCATGTCTGCAAACTTCCTGTTGGCACATGTGCAAAAGTCTTGGGTCACCACTGCAAGTATGTCAAGTTTTATTAACGTGTTTATGTTCACCTGTAATTCACCTGTAATTCACCTGTTAGTCATAGTTATGTTCACCTGTAATTCACCTGTTAGTCATAGTTATTATGTTCACCTGTAATTCACCTGTTAGTCATGGTTATTATGTTCACCTGTAATTAACCTGTTAGTCATGGTTATTATGTTCACCTGTAATTCACCTGTTAGTCATGGTTATTATGTTCAGCTGTAATTAACCTGTTAGTCATGGTTATTATGCTCACCTGTAATTAACCTGTAATTAACCTGTTGGTCATGGTTATTATGTTCACCTGTAATTAACCTGTTAGTCATGGTTATTATGTTCAGCTGTAATTAACCTGTTAGTCATGGTTATTATGTTCACCTGTAATTAACCTGTAATTAACCTGTTAGTCATGGTTATTATGTTCACCTGTAATTAACCTGTTAGTCATGGTTATTATGTTCACCTGTAATTAACCTGTTAGTCATGGTTATTATGTTCACCTGTAATTAACCTGTTAGTCATGGTTATTATGTTCACCTGTAATTAACCTGTTAGTCATGGTTTTTATGTTCACCTGTAATTCACCTGTTAGCCATGGTTATTATGTTCACCTGTAATTAACCTGTTAGTCATGGTTATTATGTTCACCTGTAATTAACCTGTTAGTCATGGTTATTATGTTCACCTGTAATTAACCTGTTAGTCATGGTTATTATGTTCACCTGTAATTAACCTGTTAGTCATGGTTATTATGTTCACCTGTAATTAACCCGTTAGTCATGGTTATTATGTTCACCTGTAATTCACCTGTTAGTCATAGTTATTATGTTCACCTGTAATTCACCTGTTAGTCATGGTTATTATGTTCACCTGTAATTAACCTGTTAGTCATGGTTATTATGTTCACCTGTAATTCACCTGTTAGTCATGGTTATTATGTTCAGCTGTAATTAACCTGTTAGTCATGGTTATTATGCTCACCTGTAATTAACCTGTAATTAACCTGTTGGTCATGGTTATTATGTTCACCTGTAATTAACCTGTTAGTCATGGTTATTATGTTCAGCTGTAATTAACCTGTTAGTCATGGTTATTATGTTCACCTGTAATTAACCTGTAATTAACCTGTTAGTCATGGTTATTATGTTCACCTGTAATTAACCTGTTAGTCATGGTTATTATGTTCACCTGTAATTAACCTGTTAGTCATGGTTATTATGTTCACCTGTAATTAACCTGTTAGTCATGGTTATTATGTTCACCTGTAATTAACCTGTTAGTCATGGTTTTTATGTTCACCTGTAATTCACCTGTTAGCCATGGTTATTATGTTCACCTGTAATTAACCTGTTAGTCATGGTTATTATGTTCACCTGTAATTAACCTGTTAGTCATGGTTATTATGTTCACCTGTAATTAACCTGTTAGTCATGGTTATTATGTTCACCTGTAATTAACCTGTTAGTCATGGTTATTATGTTCACCTGTAATTAACCCGTTAGTCATGGTTATTATGTTCACCTGTAATTAACCCATTAGTCATGGTTATTATGTTCACCTGTAATTAACCCGTTAGTCATGGTTATTATGTTCACCTGTAATTAACCCGTTAGTCATGGTTATTATGTTCGCCTGTAATTAACCTGTTAGTAATGGTTCTTATGTTAATCTGTAATTAACCTGTTAGTCATGGTTATTATGTTCACCTGTAATTAACCTGTTAGTCATGGTTATTATTTTCACCTGTAATTAACCTGTTAGTCATGGTTATTATGTTCACCTGTAATTAACCTGTTAGCCATGGTTATTATGTTCACCTGTTATTAACCTGTTAGTCATGGTTATTATGTTCACCTGTAATTAACCTGTTAGTCATGGTTATTATGTTCACCTGTAATTAACCTGTTAGTCATGGTTATTATGTTCACCTGTAATTAACCTGTTAGTCATGGTTATTATGGTCACCTGTAATTCACCTGTTAGTCATGGTTATTATGTTCACCTGTAATTAACCTGTTAGTCATGGTTATTATGTTCACCTGTAATTAACCTGTTAGTCATGGTTATTATGTTCACCTGTAATTCACCTGTTAGTCATGGTTATTATGTTCACCTGTAATTAACCTGTTAGTCATGGTTATTATGTTCACCTGTAATTAACCTGTTAGTCATGGTTATTATGTTCACCTGTAATTCATCATAAATGGGCTCTCCCTGTTTATGTGCTACAATATTTGGTCTAGATATTGTAGTTAGTTATTAACGTTTTGTGGTTCTATGTTATTAACATGTAGTTAAGGTGTTACTAATCATAACTGGAAGGTAAGATGGTGACAAAGTTGGAGGCAGGTAATAAATCCCAGCAGGTGAAAAAGTTCACGCAGGTGAGCGCTCACCTTTGGATCATGTTGTGCAGGAAGCGGCGGTGGTTGACTCGTCGCTTGGACGCTCGGCTCTTGCGGGGTTTCTGGAGGGTCCGCATCATGTGACCCGCTGCCGACGACACAAAGGTGTACAGGTCCCGCCCCCACGACACACCTTTGTCCGCGGCGGGGGTCGTCGTCACGGAGACGGACGTTCTCATGGCTAGCAAAGGACATTTTGCACATGATCAGTCTGCAATGGCGGCGTGACCATATATGGGCGTGACGGCTGACCAAGGCTGACCAATAAAGTTGGCCCCGCCCACAAACTTGAAATGAAGTCATGACCAAAAAAGAATTTGAAACACAAACAATTATAAAACTTTGAAAATGTTGAAGTAAGAACAGTTTTTTAATTGAGAAATTATATTAAGGAATTCCTGGAATTTCGGGAAAACTGGGAATTTTTGGTTTTTTTGTCCTGACTAAGAAAACTGTTTTGACGGTGGAACAGTTGAAATGGGATGAAAAAAGGAAAAAGAGTAGTCAAATGAAAATGGTCGAAAATAGGGTGAGAAAGAAAACAGGAATTCCTGGAAATTTGTTGAACGTGGGAAAAAAAGTAGTTTGAATGTCCAGGATGAGTTGAATGTGTTGAAGGTGGAATGGTTTGAATCTGTTGAAAAATGTGGGAATTGTGGAAGTTTGAAAAATGGACAATTCATTTTGAATGGGGAAATGTCCCTGAAAACTGGGAATTCTTGGAAATTCGGGAATTTTTTTTAAATTGTTGAAAGGGAGCACACAATTCCTGGAAAGGCTGAATATTTTGGAGTGGGAACGGTTTGAATCAGGTGGAACTTTGAAAAATGTCCCATTCTTTTCAATGGGAAATTCATGAAAATTTGGAAATCTCGGTAAAAGAGGGAATTTTTTAGGAAATGTTAAAAGACTTTAGTTGAAATGGTTGGTGTTGGAATTTTTCAAATCGGTCGAGAAATGTTGAAGTAG
This sequence comes from Nerophis lumbriciformis, assembly GCF_033978685.3. NCBI lineage: Eukaryota > Metazoa > Chordata > Actinopteri > Syngnathiformes > Syngnathidae > Nerophis > Nerophis lumbriciformis. Next base: position 57,100,222 of record NC_084551.2, on the reverse strand, counting down.
TAACATGTTGAATTGAGAAATTGTATTACGGAATTCCTGGAAATTTGGGAAAACCGGGAATTTTTCTAGTTCCTAAACCAACTTTTTTTTTTGTCCTGACTAAGAAAAATGTTTTGACGGTGGAACAGTGTAAATGGGATGAAAAAAGGAAAAGGAGTAGTCAAACGAAAAAGGTTGGAAATAGGGTTAGAAAAACCCCCAGTAATTCCTGGAAATTTTTTGAACATGGAAAAATTGTAGTTTGAATATCCAGGATGAGTTGAATGTGTTGAAGGTGGAATGGTTTGAATCTGTTGAAAAATGTGGGAAATGTGGAAGTTTGAAAAATTGAAAATTCATTTTGAATAGGGAAATGTCCCTGAAAACTAGGAATTCTTGGAAATTCGGGAATTTTTTTTAAATTTTTGAAAGGGAGCACACAATTCCTGGAAAGGCTGAATATTTTGGAGTGGGAACGGTTTGAATCAGGTGCAACTTTGAAAAATGTCCCATTCTTTTCAATGGGAAATTCATGGAAATTTGGAAATCTCGGTAAAAGAGTAAATTTTTTAGGAAATGTTAAAAAACTTTAGTTGAAATGGTTGGTGTTGGAATTTTTCAAATCGGTCGAGAATTGTTGGAGTAGTAACATGTTGAATTGAAAAATTGTATTACGGAATTCCTGGAAATTTGGGAACACCGGGAATTTTTCTAGTTCCTAAACCAACTTGTTTTTTTGTCCTGACTAAGAAAAATGTTTTGACGGTGGAACAGTGTAAATGGGATGAAAAAAGGAAAAGGAGTAGTCAAATGAAAAAGGTTGGAAATAGGGTTAGAAAAAAAACAGTAATTCCTGGAAATTTTTTGAACGTGGAAAAATTGTAGTTTGAATATCCAGGATGAGTTGAATGTGTTGAAGGTGGAATGGTTTGAATCTGTTGAAAAATGTGGGAAATGTGGAAGTTTGAAAAATGGAAAATTCATTTTGAATGGGGAAATGTCCCTGAAAACTGGGAATTCTTGGAAATTCGGGAATTTTTTTTAAATTGTTGAAAGGGAGCACACAATTCCTGGAAAGGCTGAATATTTTGGAGTGGGAACGGTTTGAATCAGGTGGAACTTTGAAAAATGTCCCATTCTTTTCAATGGGAAATTCATGGAAATTTGGAAATCTCGGTAAAAGAGGGAATTTTTTAGGAAATGTTAAAAGACTTTAGTTGAAATGGTTGGTGTTGGAATTTTTCAAATTGGTCGAGAAATGTTGAAGTAGTAACATGTTGAATTGAAAAATTGTATTACGGAATTCCTGGAAATTTGGGAAAACCGGGAATTTTTCTAGTTCCTAAACCAACTTGTTTTTTTGTCCTGACTAAGAAAAATGTTTTGACGGTGGAACAGTGTAAATGGGATGAAAAAAGGAAAAGGAGTAGTCAAATGAAAAAGGTTGGAAATAGGGTTAGAAAAAAACAGTAATTCCTGGAAATTTTTTGAACGTGGAAAAATTGTAGTTTGAATATCCAGGATGAGTTGAATGTGTTGAAGGTGGAATGGTTTGAATCTGTTGAAAAATGTGGGAAATGTGGAAGTTTGAAAAATGGAAAATTCATTTTGAATAGGGAAATGTCCCTGAAAACTAGGAATTCTTGGAAATTCGGGAATTTTTTTTTAATTTTTGAAAGGGAGCACACAATTCCTGGAAAGGCTGAATATTTTGGAGTGGGAACGGTTTGAATCAGGTGGAACTTTGAAAAATGTCCCATTCTTTTCAATGGGAAATTCATGGAAATTTGGAAATCTCGGTAAAAGAGTAAATTTTTTAGGAAATGTTAAAAAACTTTAGTTGAAATGGTTGGTGTTGGAATTTTTCAAATCGGTCGAGAATTGTTGGAGCAGTAACATGTTGAATTGAAAAATTGTATTACGGAATTCCTGGAAATTTGGGAACACCGGGAATTTTTCTAGTTCCTAAACCAACTTGTTTTTTTGTCCTGACTAAGAAAAATGTTTTGACGGTGGAACAGTGTAAATGGGATGAAAAAAGGAAAAGGAGTAGTCAAATGAAAAAGGTTTGAAATAGGGTTAGAAAAAAAACAGTAATTCCTGGAAATTTTTTGAACGTGGAAAAATTGTAGTTTGAATATCCAGGATGAGTTGAATGTGTTGAAGGTGGAATGGTTTGAATCTGTTGAAAAATGTGGGAAATGTGGAAGTTTGAAAAATGGAAAATTCATTTTGAATGGGGAAATGTCCCTGAAAACTGGGAATTCTTGGAAATTCGGGAATTTTTTTTAAATTGTTGAAAGGGAGCACACAATTCCTGGAAAGGCTGAATATTTTGGAGTGGGAACGGTTTGAATCAGGTGGAACTTTGAAAAATGTCCCATTCTTTTCAATGGGAAATTCATGGAAATTTGGAAATCTCGGTAAAAGAGTAAATTTTTTAGGAAATGTTAAAAAAACTTTAGTTGAAATGGTTGGTGTTGGAATTTTTCAAATCGGTCGAGAATTGTTGGAGTAGTAACATGTTGAATTGAAAAATTGTATTACGGAATTCCTGGAAATTTGGGAACACCGGGAATTTTTCTAGTTCCTAAACCAACTTGTTTTTTTGTCCTGACTAAGAAAAATGTTTTGACGGTGGAACAGTGTAAATGGGATGAAAAAAGGAAAAGGAGTAGTCAAATGAAAAAGGTTGGAAATAGGGTTAGAAAAAAAACAGTAATTCCTGGAAATTTTTTGAACGTGGAAAAATTGTAGTTTGAATATCCAGGATGAGTTGAATGTGTTGAAGGTGGAATGGTTTGAATCTGTTGAAAAATGTGGGAAATGTGGAAGTTTGAAAAATGGAAAATTCATTTTGAATGGGGAAATGTCCCTGAAAACTGGGAATTCTTGGAAATTCGGGAATTTTTTTTAAATTGTTGAAAGGGAGCACACAATTCCTGGAAAGGCTGAATATTTTGGAGTGGGAACGGTTTGAATCAGGTGGAACTTTGAAAAATGTCCCATTCTTTTCAATGGGAAATTCATGGAAATTTGGAAATCTCGGTAAAAGAGGGAATTTTTTAGGAAATGTTAAAAGACTTTAGTTGAAATGGTTGGTGTTGGAATTTTTCAAATTGGTCGAGAAATGTTGAAGTAGTAACATGTTGAATTGAAAAATTGTATTACGGAATTCCTGGAAATTTGGGAAAACCGGGAATTTTTCTAGTTCCTAAACCAACTTGTTTTTTTGTCCTGACTAAGAAAAATGTTTTGACGGTGGAACAGTGTAAATGGGATGAAAAAAGGAAAAGGAGTAGTCAAATGAAAAAGGTTGGAAATAGGGTTAGAAAAAAAACAGTAATTCCTGGAAATTTTTTGAACGTGGAAAAATTGTAGTTTGAATATCCAGGATGAGTTGAATGTGTTGAAGGTGGAATGGTTTGAATCTGTTGAAAAATGTGGGAAATGTGGAAGTTTGAAAAATGGAAAATTCATTTTGAATAGGGAAATGTCCCTGAAAACTAGGAATTCTTGGAAATTCGGGAATTTTTTTTTAATTTTTGAAAGGGAGCACACAATTCCTGGAAAGGCTGAATATTTTGGAGTGGGAACGGTTTGAATCAGGTGGAACTTTGAAAAATGTCCCATTCTTTTCAATGGGAAATTCATGGAAATTTGGAAATCTCGGTAAAAGAGTAAATTTTTTAGGAAATGTTAAAAAACTTTAGTTGAAATGGTTGGTGTTGGAATTTTTCAAATCGGTCGAGAATTGTTGGAGCAGTAACATGTTGAATTGAAAAATTGTATTACGGAATTCCTGGAAATTTGGGAACACCGGGAATTTTTCTAGTTCCTAAACCAACTTGTTTTTTTGTCCTGACTAAGAAAAATGTTTTGACGGTGGAACAGTGTAAATGGGATGAAAAAAGGAAAAGGAGTAGTCAAATGAAAAAGGTTTGAAATAGGGTTAGAAAAAAAACAGTAATTCCTGGAAATTTTTTGAACGTGGAAAAATTGTAGTTTGAATATCCAGGATGAGTTGAATGTGTTGAAGGTGGAATGGTTTGAATCTGTTGAAAAATGTGGGAAATGTGGAAGTTTGAAAAATGGAAAATTCATTTTGAATGGGGAAATGTCCCTGAAAACTGGGAATTCTTGGAAATTCGGGAATTTTTTTTAAATTGTTGAAAGGGAGCACACAATTCCTGGAAAGGCTGAATATTTTGGAGTGGGAACGGTTTGAATCAGGTGGAACTTTGAAAAATGTCCCATTCTTTTCAATGGGAAATTCATGGAAATTTGGAAATCTCGGTAAAAGAGTAAATTTTTTAGGAAATGTTAAAAAAAACTTTAGTTGAAATGGTTGGTGTTGGAATTTTTCAAATCGGTCGAGAATTGTTGGAGTAGTAACATGTTGAATTGAAAAATTGTATTACGGAATTCCTGGAAATTTGGGAACACCGGGAATTTTTCTAGTTCCTAAACCAACTTGTTTTTTTGTCCTGACTAAGAAAAATGTTTTGACGGTGGAACAGTGTAAATGGGATGAAAAAAGGAAAAGGAGTAGTCAAATGAAAAAGGTTGGAAATAGGGTTAGAAAAAAAACAGTAATTCCTGGAAATTTTTTGAACGTGGAAAAATTGTAGTTTGAATATCCAGGATGAGTTGAATGTGTTGAAGGTGGAATGGTTTGAATCTGTTGAAAAATGTGGGAAATGTGGAAGTTTGAAAAATGGAAAATTCATTTTGAATGGGGAAATGTCCCTGAAAACTGGGAATTCTTGGAAATTCGGGAATTTTTTTTAAATTGTTGAAAGGGAGCACACAATTCCTGGAAAGGCTGAATATTTTGGAGTGGGAACGGTTTGAATCAGGTGGAACTTTGAAAAATGTCCCATTCTTTTCAATGGGAAATTCATGGAAATTTGGAAATCTCGGTAAAAGAGGGAATTTTTTAGGAAATGTTAAAAGACTTTAGTTGAAATGGTTGGTGTTGGAATTTTTCAAATTGGTCGAGAAATGTTGAAGTAGTAACATGTTGAATTGAAAAATTGTATTACGGAATTCCTGGAAATTTGGGAAAACCGGGAATTTTTCTAGTTCCTAAACCAACTTTTTTTTTGTCCTGACTAAGAAAAATATTTTGACGGTGGAACAGTGTAAATGGGATGAAAAAAGGAAAAGGAGTAGTCAAACGAAAAAGGTTGGAAATAGGGTTAGAAAAAAACCCCAGTAATTCCTGGAAATTTTTTGAACGTGGAAAAATTGTAGTTTGAATATCCAGAATGAGTTGAATGTGTTGAAGGTGGAATGGTTTGAATCTGTTGAAAAATGTGGGAAATGTGGAAGTTTGAAAAATGAAAAATTCATTTTGAATGGGAAAATGTCCCTGAAAACTGGGAATTCTTGGAAATTCGGGAATTTTTTTTAAATTGTTGAAAGGGAGCACACAATTCCTGGAAAGGCTGAATATTTTGGAGTGGGAACGGTTTGAATCAGGTGGAACTTTGAAAAATGTCCCATTCTTTTCAATGGGAAATTCATGGAAATTTGGAAATCTCGGTAAAAGAGTAAATTTTTTAGGAAATGTTAAAAAAAACTTTAGTTGAAATGGTTGGTGTTGGAATTTTTCAAATCGGTCGAGAATTGTTGGAGTAGTAACATGTTGAATTGAAAAATTGTATTACGGAATTCCTGGAAATTTGGGAACACCGGGAATTTTTCTAGTTCCTAAACCAACTTGTTTTTTTGTCCTGACTAAGAAAAATGTTTTGACGGTGGAACAGTGTAAATGGGATGAAAAAAGGAAAAGGAGTAGTCAAATGAAAAAGGTTGGAAATAGGGTTAGAAAAAAAACAGTAATTCCTGGAAATTTTTTGAACGTGGAAAAATTGTAGTTTGAATATCCAGGATGAGTTGAATGTGTTGAAGGTGGAATGGTTTGAATCTGTTGAAAAATGTGGGAAATGTGGAAGTTTGAAAAATGGAAAATTCATTTTGAATGGGGAAATGTCCCTGAAAACTGGGAATTCTTGGAAATTCGGGAATTTTTTTTAAATTGTTGAAAGGGAGCACACAATTCCTGGAAAGGCTGAATATTTTGGAGTGGGAACGGTTTGAATCAGGTGGAACTTTGAAAAATGTCCCATTCTTTTCAATGGGAAATTCATGGAAATTTGGAAATCTCGGTAAAAGAGGGAATTTTTTAGGAAATGTTAAAAGACTTTAGTTGAAATGGTTGGTGTTGGAATTTTTCAAATTGGTCGAGAAATGTTGAAGTAGTAACATGTTGAATTGAAAAATTGTATTACGGAATTCCTGGAAATTTGGGAAAACCGGGAATTTTTCTAGTTCCTAAACCAACTTTTTTTTTGTCCTGACTAAGAAAAATATTTTGACGGTGGAACAGTGTAAATGGGATGAAAAAAGGAAAAGGAGTAGTCAAACGAAAAAGGTTGGAAATAGGGTTAGAAAAAAACCCCAGTAATTCCTGGAAATTTTTTGAACGTGGAAAAATTGTAGTTTGAATATCCAGAATGAGTTGAATGTGTTGAAGGTGGAATGGTTTGAATCTGTTGAAAAATGTGGGAAATGTGGAAGTTTGAAAAATGAAAAATTCATTTTGAATGGGAAAATGTCCCTGAAAACTGGGAATTCTTGGAAATTCGGGAATTTTTTTTAAATTGTTGAAAGGGAGCACACAATTCCTGGAAAGGCTGAATATTTTGGAGTGGGAACGGTTTGAATCAGGTGGAACTTTGAAAAATGTCCCATTCTTTTCAATGGGAAATTCATGGAAATTTGGAAATCTCGGTAAAAGAGTAAATTTTTTAGGAAATGTTAAAAAAAACTTTAGTTGAAATGGTTGGTGTTGGAATTTTTCAAATCGGTCGAGAATTGTTGGAGTAGTAACATGTTGAATTGAAAAATTGTATTACGGAATTCCTGGAAATTTGGGAACACCGGGAATTTTTCTAGTTCCTAAACCAACTTGTTTTTTTGTCCTGACTAAGAAAAATGTTTTGACGGTGGAACAGTGTAAATGGGATGAAAAAAGGAAAAGGAGTAGTCAAATGAAAAAGGTTGGAAATAGGGTTAGAAAAAAAACAGTAATTCCTGGAAATTTTTTGAACGTGGAAAAATTGTAGTTTGAATATCCAGGATGAGTTGAATGTGTTGAAGGTGGAATGGTTTGAATCTGTTGAAAAATGTGGGAAATGTGGAAGTTTGAAAAATGGAAAATTCATTTTGAATGGGGAAATGTCCCTGAAAACTGGGAATTCTTGGAAATTCGGGAATTTTTTTTAAATTGTTGAAAGGGAGCACACAATTCCTGGAAAGGCTGAATATTTTGGAGTGGGAACGGTTTGAATCAGGTGGAACTTTGAAAAATGTCCCATTCTTTTCAATGGGAAATTCATGGAAATTTGGAAATCTCGGTAAAAGAGGGAATTTTTTAGGAAATGTTAAAAGACTTTAGTTGAAATGGTTGGTGTTGGAATTTTTCAAATTGGTCGAGAAATGTTGAAGTAGTAACATGTTGAATTGAAAAATTGTATTACGGAATTCCTGGAAATTTGGGAAAACCGGGAATTTTTCTAGTTCCTAAACCAACTTTTTTTTTGTCCTGACTAAGAAAAATATTTTGACGGTGGAACAGTGTAAATGGGATGAAAAAAGGAAAAGGAGTAGTCAAACGAAAAAGGTTGGAAATAGGGTTAGAAAAAAACCCCAGTAATTCCTGGAAATTTTTTGAACGTGGAAAAATTGTAGTTTGAATATCCAGAATGAGTTGAATGTGTTGAAGGTGGAATGGTTTGAATCTGTTGAAAAATGTGGGAAATGTGGAAGTTTGAAAAATGAAAAATTCATTTTGAATGGGAAAATGTCCCTGAAAACTGGGAATTCTTGGAAATTCGGGAATTTTTTTTAAATTGTTGAAAGGGAGCACACAATTCCTGGAAAGGCTGAATATTTTGGAGTGGGAACGGTTTGAATCAGGTGGAACTTTGAAAAATGTCCCATTCTTTTCAATGGGAAATTCATGGAAATTTGGAAATCTCGGTAAAAGAGTAAATTTTTTAGGAAATGTTAAAAAAAACTTTAGTTGAAATGGTTGGTGTTGGAATTTTTCAAATCGGTCGAGAATTGTTGGAGTAGTAACATGTTGAATTGAAAAATTGTATTACGGAATTCCTGGAAATTTGGGAACACCGGGAATTTTTCTAGTTCCTAAACCAACTTGTTTTTTTGTCCTGACTAAGAAAAATGTTTTGACGGTGGAACAGTGTAAATGGGATGAAAAAAGGAAAAGGAGTAGTCAAATGAAAAAGGTTGGAAATAGGGTTAGAAAAAAAACAGTAATTCCTGGAAATTTTTTGAACGTGGAAAAATTGTAGTTTGAATATCCAGGATGAGTTGAATGTGTTGAAGGTGGAATGGTTTGAATCTGTTGAAAAATGTGGGAAATGTGGAAGTTTGAAAAATGGAAAATTCATTTTGAATGGGGAAATGTCCCTGAAAACTGGGAATTCTTGGAAATTCGGGAATTTTTTTTAAATTGTTGAAAGGGAGCACACAATTCCTGGAAAGGCTGAATATTTTGGAGTGGGAACGGTTTGAATCAGGTGGAACTTTGAAAAATGTCCCATTCTTTTCAATGGGAAATTCATGGAAATTTGGAAATCTCGGTAAAAGAGGGAATTTTTTAGGAAATGTTAAAAGACTTTAGTTGAAATGGTTGGTGTTGGAATTTTTCAAATTGGTCGAGAAATGTTGAAGTAGTAACATGTTGAATTGAAAAATTGTATTACGGAATTCCTGGAAATTTGGGAAAACCGGGAATTTTTCTAGTTCCTAAACCAACTTTTTTTTTGTCCTGACTAAGAAAAATATTTTGACGGTGGAACAGTGTAAATGGGATGAAAAAAGGAAAAGGAGTAGTCAAACGAAAAAGGTTGGAAATAGGGTTAGAAAAAAAACCCAGTAATTCCTGGAAATTTTTTGAACGTGGAAAAATTGTAGTTTGAATATCCAGAATGAGTTGAATGTGTTGAAGGTGGAATGGTTTGAATCTGTTGAAAAATGTGGGAAATGTGGAAGTTTGAAAAATGAAAAATTCATTTTGAATGGGAAAATGTCCCTGAAAACTGGGAATTCTTGGAAATTCGGGAATTTTTTTTAAATTGTTGAAAGGGAGCACACAATTCCTGGAAAGGCTGAATATTTTGGAGTGGGAACGGTTTGAATCAGGTGGAACTTTGAAAAATGTCCCATTCTTTTCAATGGGAAATTCATGGAAATTTGGAAATCTCGGTAAAAGAGTAAATTTTTTAGGAAATGTTAAAAAAAACTTTAGTTGAAATGGTTGGTGTTGGAATTTTTCAAATCGGTCGAGAATTGTTGGAGTAGTAACATGTTGAATTGAAAAATTGTATTACGGAATTCCTGGAAATTTGGGAACACCGGGAATTTTTCTAGTTCCTAAACCAACTTGTTTTTTTGTCCTGACTAAGAAAAATGTTTTGACGGTGGAACAGTGTAAATGGGATGAAAAAAGGAAAAGGAGTAGTCAAATGAAAAAGGTTGGAAATAGGGTTAGAAAAAAAACAGTAATTCCTGGAAATTTTTTGAACGTGGAAAAATTGTAGTTTGAATATCCAGGATGAGTTGAATGTGTTGAAGGTGGAATGGTTTGAATCTGTTGAAAAATGTGGGAAATGTGGAAGTTTGAAAAATGGAAAATTCATTTTGAATGGGGAAATGTCCCTGAAAACTGGGAATTCTTGGAAATTCGGGAAATTTTTTTAAATTGTTGAAAGGGAGCACACAATTCCTGGAAAGGCTGAATATTTTGGAGTGGGAACGGTTTGAATCAGGTGGAACTTTGAAAAATGTCCCATTCTTTTCAATGGGAAATTCATGGAAATTTGGAAATCTCGGTAAAAGAGGGAATTTTTTAGGAAATGTTAGAAGACTTTAGTTGAAATGGTTGGTGTTGGAATTTTTCAAATTGGTCGAGAAATGTTGCAGTAGTAACATGTTGAATTGAAAAATTGTATTACGGAATTCCTGGAAATTTGGGAAAACCGGGAATTTTTCTAGTTCCTAAACCAACTTTTTTTTTGTCCTGACTAAGAAAAATATTTTGACGGTGGAACAGTGTAAATGGGATGAAAAAAGGAAAAGGAGTAGTCAAACGAAAAAGGTTGGAAATAGGGTTAGAAAAAAAAAACAGTAATTCCTGGAAATTTTTTGAACGTGGAAAAATTGTAGTTTGAATATCCAGAATGAGTTGAATGTGTTGAAGGTGGAATGGTTTGAATCTGTTGAAAAATGTGGGAAATGTGGAAGTTTGAAAAATGAAAAATTCATTTTGAATGGGAAAATGTCCCTGAAAACTGGGAATTCTTGGAAATTCGGGATTTTTTTTTTAATTGTTGAAAAGGAGCACACAATTCCTGAACAGGCTGAATATTTTGGAGTTGGAACAGTTTGAATCAGGTGGAAGTTTGAAAAATGTTCCATTCTTTTAAATAAGAATTTCATGGAAATTTGGAAATCTCGGTAAAAGAGGGATTTTTTTTTAGAAAATATTAAAATACTTGAATATTCTGAGTGAGTTGAAATGGTTGGTGTTTGAATTTTTCAAATCGGTCGAGAAATGTTGAAGTAGTAACATGTTGAATTGAGAAATGGTATTACGGAATTCCTGGAATTTCGGGAAAACCGGGAATTTTTCTATTTCCTAAACAAACTTGTTTTTTTGTCCTGACTAAGAAAAATGTTTTGACGGTGAAACAGTTGAAATGGGATGAAAAATGTGAAAGGAGTAGTCAAGAGAAAAAGGTTGAAAATAAGGTTATAAAAAAAACAGGAATTCCTGGAAATTTGTTGAACGTGGAAACAGGATAGTTTGAATATCCAGGATGAGTTTAAGGTGGAATGGTTTGAACCTGTTGAAAATGTGGGAATTGTGGAAGTTTTTGAAAAATTGACAATTCATTTTTAATTGGGAAAATGTCCCTGAAAACTGGGAATTCGGGGAAAAAAAATTCTAATTGTTGAAGTAGAGAACACAATTCCTGAACAGGCTGAATATTTTGAAGCTGGAACAGTTTCAATAAAAAAATGTGGGAATTGTGGAAGTTTGAAAAATGTTCCATTCTTTTAAATAATAATTTCATGGAAATTTAGGAATTTCGGTAAAAGAGGGAATTTTTTTAGAAAATGTTAAAAGACTTGAATGTTGTGAATGTGTTGAAATGGTTGCTGTTTGAATTTTTCAAATCGCTGGAGAATTGTTGACATAGTAACATGTTGAATTGAGAAATGGTATTACGGAATTCCTGGAAATTTGGGAAAACTGGGAATTTTTCCAGTTCTAAAAACAACTTAATTTTTTTGTCCTAATTAAGAGGAATGTTTGGACGGTGGAACGGTTGAAGTGGGTTGACAAATGTGGGAGGAGTCGTCACCAGAAAAAAGGGTAAATAAAGATGAAATGTGTTTTACTTTATAAAGAATAGAAATGGATTTGAATATTTTCCTTTCATATTTCATATATTCAATCTGAACTTCCCAACATCATTTATGATCAATTATTAGAACTTAGTTGCATTTATGATCAATTATTACAACTTAGTTTCATTTATGATCAATTATTACAACTTAGTTTCATTTATGATCAATTATTAGAAATTAGTTTCATTTATGATCAATTATTACAACTTAGTTTCATTTATGATCAATTATTAGAACTTAGTTTCATTTATGATCAATTATTAGAACTTAGTTTCATTTATAATCAATTATTAGAACTTAGTTTTATTTATGATCAATTATTAGAAATTAGTTTCATTTATGATCAATTATTAGAACTTAGTTTCATTTATGATCAATTATTAGAACTTAGTTTCATTTATGATCAATTATTAGAACTTAGTTTCATTTATAATCAATTATTAGAACTTAGTTTTATTTATGATCAATTATTAGAAATTAGTTTCATTTATGATCAATTATTAGAACTTAGTTTCATTTATGATCAATTATTAGAAGTTAGTTTCATTTATGATCAATTATTAGAACTTAGTTGCATTTATGATCAATTATTAGAACTTAGTTTCATTTATGATCAATTTCTACTTGATTTCATTTTAATTTTGACTCACTATTTGTCCTTGCACCATATTTAGTTCTCTTATCATTTAATAATAACTTATTGACATCAAACCATAGCAAGTCAACACTTGTGAAGTATATACATTTGTATCAAACATGATACATTTATTACATACTGAACAAACATCATTGAAATAAAGTATCTGATACACTGAAGGTGTTAAGTGTTGTACGCGCATACAAATGTTTTAAATGACATTTTCCTCTAAGGTTATATTTCTCCTCTTTTGTTGAGAAGAATTATTGTATATTCTTGACTGGCAGGTTATAGTTGATAGTTATAGTTATAGTTTGCTTTGTGTATATTTGTAGCTGTTTGCAAATGCACCAAATCGTTGAATTTCAATAATTGTGATATAATAAATAAAGAGTTTGTATGTTCTCTATATCCAACATGATGTATTATTATAACTCATCTTTTTTGTAACACAGTTAATGAATAAAGTGTACTTTTGTACTTATTTCCCATATTTCTGCACAATAAGTCAGATATGTAACACTAGTGAGCAGTAAACAACATGAAGTCATTTTTGGTCTAGAACATGTTTTGTTTATTCATTATTGATATATTTCTTGCTATTTTATGTTGTATATTTTTTACATGAGATTTTCAATGTATTTGATCATCTATTATTACACACAAAAAATGTGTTTTCTTCTAGCCTTTCAATATTTACTCCGTCTATTTGTATTTGTCTTTGACTTTCTCTTCTACTGTTACCAAGTAGCATTATTTTAGTCAAAGATAGTCTGTTTTAGTCAAAGATAGTCTGTTTCCTTTTTAAAGGACAAAAATATTTATAATTCTTGGAAATGTAGGATTTTTTATTTAAAAACAAAAAACAAAAAACTTAACAAAAGAGGAGAAATATAACCTTAGAGGAAAATGTCATTTAAAACATTTGTATGCACGTACAACACTTAACACCTTCAGTATATCAGTATGTGGAATGAAATGATGGAATGGATGAAGTAAAGAAATGAAAGAAAGCAGCAATATGATTGAAGTAAAGAAATGAAAGAAAGCAGCAATATGATTGAAGTAAAGAAATGAATGAAAGCAGCAATATGATTGAAGTAAAGAAATGAAAGAAAACAGCAATATGATTGAAGTAAAGAAATGAAAGAAAGCAGCGATATGATTGACGTAAAGAAATGAAAGAAAGCAGCAATATGATTGAAGTAAAGAAATGAAAGAAAGCAGCAATATGATTCACTTTAAGAGACTGTTCACACTACAAGTGTTCACGAAGTACACACCACAAGAATTACGTCTTAAACCCTTTTTTGTTTTTAGATAAAGATTATGTGTGTATTTAATATTTGTTTACTTACTATGGTATATTATTTATCATTTATGTATTTAATATTTGTTTAGTTGCTATGGTATATTATTTATCATTTGTGTATTTAATATTTGTTTACTTGCTATGGTATATTAATTATGTATTTATTATGTGTTTACTTACTATGGTATATTATTTATTATTTATGTGTCGATAGTTTGTTTTCTTACTATGCTATATTATTTATTATTTATTATTAATGTATTTAATATTTGTTTACTTACTATGCTATATGATGTATTATTTATGCATTTAATATTTGTTTACTTGCTATGGTATGTTATTTATTTATTATTTACGTATTTATTATGTGTTTACTTACTATGGTATATTATTTATCATTTATGTATTTGATATTTGTTTACTTACTATGCTATTTTATTTATTATTTCTGTGTTTACTTACTATGGTCTATTATTTATTATTTATGTATTTAATATGTGTTTACTTGCTATGCTATAATATTTATTTATTATTTATGTATTTAATATTTGTTTATTTACTATGCTATATTATTTATTATTTATGTATTTAATATTTGTTTACTTACTTTGCTATATTATTTATTATTTATGTATTTAATATTTGTCTACTTACTATGCTATATTATTTATTTATTATGTATGTATTTAATATTTGTTTTCTTACCATGCTATATTATTTATTATTTATGTATTTAATATTTATTTACTTACTATGCTACATTATTTATTATTTATGTATTATTTGTTTACTTACTATGCTATATTATTTATTATTTATTTATTTAATATTTGTTTACTTACTATGCTATATTATTTATTTATTTAATATTTGTTTACTTACTATGCTATATTATTTATTATTTATGTATTTAATATTTGTTTTTTTACTATGCTATATTATTTATTATTTACTGTATGTATTTAATATTTGTTTATTTACTATGTTATATTATTTATTATTTATGTATTTAATATTAGTCTACTTACTATGCTATATTATTTATTTATTATGTATGTATTTAATATTTGTTTTCTTACTATGCTATATTATTTATTATTTATGTATTAATATTTGTTTGCTTACTGTGCTATATTATTTATTATTTATGTATTTAATATTTGTTTACTTACTGTGCTATGTTATTTATTCATTCACTGTTCTGTTACAGAGAAGAAGGAAATGGGATACAATTGCTATGGTATGAAAAGGGGTAGGATTAAATAAGCTCAGCTTCTTCCTACTCCTTTTCGGTCGGACGTGCTGTAATGAAACAAGTGTAAATGTGTGATGCCTTACATTGCATCGTATGCATGTTCCACTGAAACTGAAAGTGAAACTGAAGCGGTAGCATGCATGAGCGGGACAATGTGAAAGTGTAACAGTTTGAAGCAGATTAAAACATGTGTGAGAATGTGGAGCGAAACAAAAGCTTGAAATAATAAAGTGTTAGAATTGTAGGTGTATATTGCAAGGCATGCTGGGAAGCTGTATTCCACACGAGTAGGTCATAAGTCATGTACACAAGTGAAAGAAGAAGTCAAATGTGGATGTTTACCTGCTGATGCTGTGTCAAGATGGATGTCTGCCTGCCTCTCATCAGCACCACTTCCTCCTCCTGGTCCTGGTCCTGGTCCTGGTCCTTGTCCTTGTCCTCGTCCTCGTCCTCGTCCTCGTCCTGGTCCTTCCTACCCAGCGGCCGCTTAAAGCTCAATCATCTTGCGAAGGCGTGTCACGCCTCCTCTTTGTGCCCACACAAAGGTGGCAAGCGGCGGAGTGTTAACGAGGCCATAATTGCCGGTCTTTATGAGGCGACCTCGTTAGCACATTCTCTCAGGCAGGAGTCAACATGGTTGCTACTCTCATTGACTTCTGAGTGCACTTCTCACACATCTATAGGATTCAAAGGTCAACCTGGTCTTTGATCACCTGCTAAATTAGCCAAGAAGCATCTTTACTAGGATAAGGAGCAGAAAGTGTATCTCCATATATTTGGACTTAGTCTTGTCCCCATGCCAATATTTTGGTACCGGTTGTCGGGAATATTGGCGACGAACCCCGAGATGCAGAGACGGCAGGCTTGTTGGAGGAAAACATGACTTTTAATGTCAAAAATAAAAATGCGGGGGAACCGGAATCAGGAACCAGGAAACAGGCAAACAGGAAACGAGGAACTAGGAGACAGGAAGCTGCAAACAGCTATCAGCATACAGAACACAGCCTGCAATACTCCAGCCCTGACTGGAGGGCAAGGCGGGTATAAATAGTGGCCTGATTGGCAACTGCCAATCAGGTACAAGTGAGGGGAAACGAGCGCTCAGGGAGACGTGCAGGAAAAGGAACCAAAATAAGAGCCCTGACAGGAAATAAAACACAAAGGAAAAACCAAAGCCTGACACCAGGCCCAGTACCAAAATGTATTATGGTACTTTTCGGTACTTTTCTACATAAAGGGGACCAAAAGAAAATTGCACTAAAATCTTAGTGTACATGAAACATATGTTTATTATTGTCATTTAGTCCTTAAATAAAATGTTGAACATACTAGATGTTGGAATAATTGTTTGTAAGTTATCACAAAAGAAACGTTGTATTATGAATGCTGTCTTTCGAGGCCTAACAAGAGGAAGAATGCTCGTGAAACGCCACTGTGATTTCAACACGGACAGATGGCAGGATCTGCTCAACTTCCAGAGGAACTCTCTTTGAAGTGTTAAACGAACTCTCTTTGAAATATTTCACAAACTCTCTTCCAACTATTTGGTAACCGAGGTCAACGCTATTTACGACCCGCTGCCCTCTTGAAGTCCCTGTGGTCAGGAGACGGGAGGGGTTATCCATTGTCCTCCAACACCTGCCCCAGCTGGATCCAGGAAGAGCCCAAGCCCGAGAAATCCTCTTCTTGGTCTTCAAAGCGACCGAAAACAATGACTGTTTTACATACTTCCCATTCCTGCTGTGACATGTGTTGGTGCGTGAACATTGAACATCTGAATAAATGAGGAGACGAAAACCTTCTTCGTCAGAGCGTGGTGCAGGACTGTACAGAGAGTGCAGTGGCCATGTCTCTCCTCAATTGAGTCCAAATTGAATTCTGTCTCTGTTTGATTCCTTGCCTTTTGTCTTGTTTAATAGATGTCCTCAGTGTTTGAACGTGACACTAGACAACTTGTCTTTTAGTAGTAAGTAAACAAACAAAGACTCCTAATTAGTCTGCAGTAACATATTGTGTCATTTATACACCTATTATTTTCTACACATTATGAGGGACAAACTGTAAAAAATTGTTATTAATCTACTTGTTCATTTACTGTTAATATCTGCTTATTTTCTGTTTTAACATGTTCTATCTACACTTTTGTTAAAATGTAATAATCACTTATTCTTCTGTTTGATACAACAATATATAAGATAATATATAGAAAACATGTTTACCAACATAGAGAACATCATATACAACATCAATAACATACATGACAATATATAAAACAACATATAGAAACCATATAAACAACAGATATACCAACATATAGAAAACATATAGAACAACATAAATAACATATATAAAACATGTATAACAACATATGGAAAACATATAAACAACATAAATAACGTACATAAAACATGTATAACAACATATGGAAAACATACAGAACAACATAAATAACATATATAAAACATATTGTCAGGACTTGATCTTGGGTGTTTGCTTTTCCGGGATGCAACGGAAAGTTGGCACGGGCGAGACGGGAATGAAGGTACATGATTTATTTATATTTATAAAAAAAAGGAATAAACAAAAAGCGCACACAGAGGCGGAGAATAAACTATGAAACCAAAAGACTATAGCAAAAAAGTACAAACAAAAAACACGCACAATGGCGGAGAACAAACTATGAAACCAAAAAGACTATAAACATGGAACAAAAACTTACTTGGCTTGGACAGAAATAGTTGCTTGAGGAATTGACATGGAAATAAGTATCAGGCATGGACAGAGCATAAATGTGGTGTGAGGTCGTCAGAAAGACAAACTGAAAAACACTGAACTTAAATACTACAGACATGATTAACGAAAACAGGTGCGTGACTCAAAACGTGAAACAGGTGCGTGACGTGACAGGTGAAAACTAATGGTTGCTATGGTGACAAACAAGAGTGCACAATGAGTCCAAACGTGGAACAGGTGAAACTAATGGGGTAATCATGGAAACAAGACAAGGGAGTGAAAAGACAGAAACTAAAGAGTCCTATAACTAAACAAAACATGATTACACAGACATGACACATGTATAACAACATATAGAAAACATATAGAACAACATAAATAACATACATAAAACATGTATAACAACATATGGAAAACATAAACAACATAAATAACATACATAAAACATGTATAACAACATATGGAAAACATACAGAACAACATAAATAACATAAAACATGTATAACAACATATAGAAAACAAAGAACATTTATAACTAGATATAAAATGACATTTAGGAAACAAAGAACATATATAACACCATATATTCAACATATATAACAATATATTAAACAGCATTTAAAAACATATAAAACAACATATAGAACAACATATATAACACATTTTTACAACCTATAGAACATATATATAACATATATACAACATTTAGAAAACAAACAACATACTAGAACATATATACAACATAAATAGCAACATATTAAACAACATATAGAACAACATTTATAAGAACATATATCACAACACAACATATAGAAAACATAGAAAACAACATATATAAAACATATAAAACAAATATGTTGTTAAATATAAGAACTGAGGTGTATACCTAACAAATAACATAATAAAAGCTAGTATACTAACATTAGCATGCTAACAGGTGTCATTTGTAAAGTAACAAAATATGACTGAGGTGTATACCTACAAAATAACGTAATAAAAGCTAGTATACTAACGTTAGCACGCTAACAGGTTTAATTTGTAAAGTAACAAAATATGACTGAGGTGTATACCTACAGAATTACGCAATAAAAGCTAGTATACTAATGTTAGCATGCTAACAGGTGTCATTTGTAAAGTAACAAAATATGACTGAGGTGTATACTTACAAGATAATGTAATAAAAGCTAGTATGCTAATGCTAGCACGCTAACAGGTGTCATTTGTCAACTAGCTAAATATGACTGAGGTGTATACCTACAGAATTATGCAATAAAAGCTAGTATGCTAACGTTAGCACGCTAACAGGTGTCATTTGTCAAGTAACAAAATATACCTGCAAAATGATCAAAAAGGAGTTAGCACGCTAATATTAGAATGCTAACGATTGTGCCACATTTTGGACAGCCCTGGTGTAACTTGTGTGCTCGTGTGTCGTGTACCATGGGATGCTTTGACACCTCTTCTTTATCTCTGAAATATGTGGTTTTGTGCCTGGAACACAACAACTAGACTTGCTGGTTGTGGAAGAGATGAGTCAAGAACAGCTGACTCAGCAGTCGTAGTAGTTCTTGGACTGTGGCCCTCAGGCTGATAAAGACTTAGCGAGAAAAGGGGGGTGAACTTTGACCCAGTGAGGGGGCGCCTGGAAGATTGATTTCAGCTCCTCCTCCTCCTCGCCGAAAGGGGAGTCGAGGAGTTCTTCCACTCGCCTTCCTTCCCCCGCCAGGCATGAACAGGGTGTGGGCGGCGTTCAGGGCCCGCCCGTACGTGGGCAACGTGGCGGGCTACACGGCGCTGTTCGCCTCCGCCGACGTCTTCCAGCAGAGCGTGCTGGGCGGGCAAAGCTCGCCCGGCGTGGACTGGCGCCAGACGGCTCGGGTGGCCGCCGTGGGCTTCTGTTTCCACGCCAACTTCAACTACCAATGGCTGCGCTGGCTGGAGAGGATGATGCCTGGGGGCGGAGCCAAGGCGGTGGTGGGGAAGGTGGCGGTGGATCAGCTGGTGGCGGCGCCGCTAACCATCAGCGCCTTTTATATCGGTGAGTACCTGCTCATTCTTAGTCATGTGACAACATTTTATAATGAATACAGAGTGACATCAATACTTTTACTACTTTGAAATGTCTCTCAAATATGGCATATATATATATATATATATATATATATATATATATATATATACATACATATATATACACATATTTATATGTATGTATATATATATATATATATGACATACACATGTATATATATACATGTATGTATTTATATGTATATATATATGTATTTATATGTATGTATATATATATATATATATATATATATATATATATATATATATATACATGTATGTATGTATATATATACATACATATATGTATGTGTATATATATATATATATATATATATATATATATATATATATATATATATATATATATATATATATATATATATATATATTAGAGATGCGCGGTTTGCGGGCACAACCGCGGAGTCCGCGGATTATCCGCGGATCGGGCGGATGAAATTTAAAAAAATTAGATTTTACCCGCGGGTCGGGTCGGGTCGGGTGGTTGAAATAAAAAAATTTTTGATTTTAAATAGATTCAGGCGGGTGGCAGTTAAACCAATTCGGAAATATATATACATAGTTAAATGTTGTTACCCACATACGAAAAACGAGCAGGCACCTGCAGCATATGCCACAACAGAAGAAAAAAAAAAAAAGAGATGGACACTTTTACGGAGCGGAGAAGGGACGCCTCGCCGGGGTCCGGGACCGAGGCCCCTTCCCCCGAGAGGGCCCCACCGGGAGCCGTAGCTGAGGCGATCCGCGAGAAGGGCCCGACGCACGTCCAGGGTCACCACCGCGCCCACCGCACCGACACCCCGCCTCGTCCGCCTTCGCCGCGGCCGGCGTCACGCGCAGCAGGTAAGCAGCTTACCTGCCCGCCACCCCCGTGGCCGGGGGCTCGTAACATGGGTCACTCCGCGCGCTCCGCCCGCGCAGCTTACCTGCCCGCCACCCCCATTGCCGGGGGCGCGTAACAGGGGTCACTCCGCGCGCAGTGCGCTCACGAAAGGGGTGGGGCTCACCCTGGTTGATATAGACAGCAGCTGGACGGTGGCCATGGAAGTCGGAACCCGCTAAGGAGTGTGTAACAACCCACCTGCCGAATCAACTAGCCCTGAAAATGGATGGCGCTGGAGCGTCGGGCTCATACGCGGCCGTCGCCGGCAGCGAGACGCGCTTGGAGGTGCGCTCAGCGCGGCTCCCATATGATTGCGCACTAGTGTGCGTCTGGGTCGTGACAGCGTGGCACGCAAATGTCTGCACTGCATTGGATCAGTCTCCTTTCTTTAACAGGCAAAAGCTTTATAACCTCACTAATGCCTTGCATCGTCTATATTAGATATATAACAACGGGCGGGTGCGGGCGGGTGCGGGCGGGTGCGGGCGGGTGCGGTTCTGATCAAATGTTACATCGGGTGGCTGGCGGATGGTTGACGACTTTCTGATGCGGTTGCGGATGAAATAATTGCCTATCCGCGCATCTCTAATATATATATATATATATATATATATATATATATATATATATATACAGTATATATATAACTGCTGTGTGTGTTGTTGTTGCAGGTTTAAGTTTACTAGAAGACAAAGAAGACATATTTCAAGACTGGAGGCAGAAATTCTTGACGTCTTACAAGGTATACATGTACTGTGATGTTGGATGTTTAAATGATGATGTCCCTACTGTGATGTCGGATGTATAAATGATGATGTCCCTACTGTGATGTTGGATGTATAAATGATGATGTCCCTACTGTGATATTGGATGTATAAATGATGATGTCCCTACTGTGATGTCGGATGTATAAATGATGATGTCCCTACTGTGATGTCGGATGTATAAATGATGATGTCCCTACTGTGATGTTGGATGTATAAATGATGATGTCCCTACTGTGATATTGGATGTATAAATGATGATGTCCCTACTGTGATGTCGGATGTATAAATGATGATGTCCCTACTGTGATGTTGGATGTATAAATGATGATGTCCCTACTGTGATGTCAGATGTATACATGATGATGTCCCTACTGTGATGTTGGATGTATAAATGATGATGTCCCTATTGTGATATTGGATGTATAAATGATGATGTCCCTACTGTGATATTGGATGTATAAATGATGATGTCCCTACTGTGATGTCGGATGTATAAATGATGATGTCCCTACTGTGATGTTGGATGTATAAATTATGATGTCCCTACTGTGATGTCGGATGTATACATGATGATGTCCCTACTGTGATGTTGGATGTATAAATGATGATGTCCCTATTGTGATATTGGATGTATAAATGATGATGTCCCTACTGTGATGTTGGATGTATAAATGATGATGTCCCTACTATGATGTTGGATGTATAAATGATGATGTCCCTACTATGATGTTGGATGTATAAATGATGATGTTGCTACTGATGTATAAATGATGATGTCACTACTGATGTATAAATGATGATGTCACTACTGATGTATACATCCATGTGTGTGTGTGTGTGTGGTCAGACAGGTGTGCTGTTCTGGTCGAGCGTGCAGGTAAGACCTCTTTTTTCACTGCTGATAAGTCCTCATCTTCCTCATCTTCCTCACCTTCACCTTCCTCATCTTCCTCACCTTCATCTTCCTCACCTTCATCTTCCTCACCTTCATCCACCTCATCTTCATCTTCTTCACCTTCATCTTCCTCACCTTCATCCTCCTCATCTTCATCTTCATCTTCCTCACCTTCACCTTCCTCATCTTCCTCACCTTCATCTCCCTCATCTTCCTCACCTTCATCTTCCTCACCTTCATCTTACTCATCTTCCTCACCTTCATCTTCATTATGTTCCTCATCTTCCTCACCTTCATCTTCCTCACCTTCATCCTCCTCATCTTCATCTTCCTCACCTTAATCTTCCTCACCTTCATCCTCCTCATCTTCATCTTCCTCACCTTCACCTTCCTCATCTTCCTCACCTTCATCTTCCTCACCTTCATCCTCCTCATCTTCCTCACCTTCATCTTCCTCACCTTCATCTTCCTCATCTTCCTCTTCTTCATCTCCCTCATGTTCCTCACCTTCATCCTCCTCATCTTCATCTTCCTCACCTTCACCTTCCTCATCTTCCTCAACTTCATCTTCCTCATCTTCCTCACCTTCATCTTCCTCTCCTTCATCTTCCTCATCTTCCTCACCTTAATCTTCCTCATGTTCCTCACCTTCATCTTCCTCATGTTCCTCACTTTCATCTTCCTCATGTTCCTCACCTTCATCTTCCTCACCTTCATCTTCCTCATCTTCCTCACCTTCATCTTCCTCATCTTCCTCACCTTCATCTTCCTCATGTTCCTCACCTTCATCTTCCTAATTTTCCTCTTCTTCATCTCCCTCATGTTCCTCACCTTCATCCTCCTCATCTTCATCTTCCTCATCTTACTCACCTTCATCTCCCTCATCTTCCTCACCTTCATCTTCCTCACCTTCCTCACCTTCATCTCCCTCATGTTCCTCACCTTCATCTTCCTCATGTTCCTCACCTTCATATTCCTCATGTTCCTCACTTTTATCTTCCTCATGTTCCTCACCTTCATCTTCCTCACCTTCATGTTCCTCACCTTCATCTTCCTCATGTTCCTCACCTTCATGTTCCTCAGGCTCTCAACTTCTCCTTGGTTCCTCCCGTGGCTCGCACGGTGTTCCTGGGAGGCGCGTCTCTTCTCTTCACCATCTACCTGTGTCACCTGCGCCAGCATCAGGACCTCCAAGTCCAAAACAAATGAAGGTGTTCCTGAGGTCATCAGGACCTCCAAGTCCAAAACAAATGAAGGTGTTCCTGAGGTCATCAGGACCTCCAAGTCCAAAACAAATGAAGGTGTTCCTGAGGTCATCAGGACCTCCAAGTCCAAAACAAATGAAGGTTTTCCTGAGGTCAAAGATCTCTGCAGGGGTTCCTCACTTTTTGGAGCTGGGGGCCCCACTTTTCCACTACAGGGGCCCCCAGGGTCCCACCCACTGAACGATGGTCTGACTCTTGATGTGAATGTTTTACATTTCCACCTCGTCAAGCGACATGAATTCATGTGTTCATCACAAGGATTGTGATCAAGGCTCGGGTCAGGCTGATTATAACATGAATACTAGTCTGCATGTTCACTTCTCACCTTTGAAACTTCTCCTTGATAATGTCACTACTGACACAAGTGCTGGAAACGTGCATTACAACAATGGGGACTCGGCCCTATGGTAAAGAACCCCTGCTCTACAAGCTGAGATATGTCCTAGATGTGATGATGATGTCATCATGCTTCTTGTCTTTCTGTCTTTCAAAATAAACTATCAACTGCTTGTGAAGTGAAACTGGCTCTATAATACAGTAAAACTGGTACTATACCACAGTACATCTGGGACTATAATACAGTCAAACTAGTCTATAATACAGTAAAACTAGTCTATAATAGAGTAAAACTGGTACTATACCACAGTACACCTGGGACTATAATACAGTCAAACTAGTCTATAATACAGTAAAACTAGTCTATAATACAGTAAAACTGGCAATATAACACAGTACACCTGGGACTATAATACAGTCAAACTAGCCTATAATACAGTCAAACTAGTCTATAATACAGTAAAACTGGTAATATAACACAGTACATCTGGGACTATAATACAGAAAAACTAGCCTATAATACAGTCAAACTAGTCTATAATACAGTCAAACTAGTCTATAATACAGTAAAACTGGTAATATACCACAGTACACCTGGGACTATAATACAGTCAAACAAGTATATAATACACTAAAACTAGTCTATAATACAGTAAAACTGGTAGTATAACACAGTACATCTGGGACTATAATACAGTAAAACATGTCCATAATACAGTAAAACTGGCATGTAAAGCTGATACTGTAACACAGTATATCTGGTACTATAAAATAGTAAAACTAGTCTATAATATAGTAAACTGGTATATAGAATTGTTACTATAACACAGTATACCTGGGACAATAATATAGTAAAACGAGTCTATAATACAGTAAAAACTAGTCTATAATACAGTAAAACTGGTACTATAACACAGTACTTCTGGTACTATAGTAGAGTAAAACTAGTCTATAATACAGTAAAACTGGTACTATAAGACAGTACTTCTAGTACTATAATACAGTAAAACTAGTCTATAATATAGTAAAACTGGGATGTAAATCTGAGACTATAACACAGTATACATGGGACAATAATATAGTAAAACTAGTCTATAATACAGTAAAACTTGTCCATAATACAGTAAAACTGGCATGTAAAGCTGGTACTATAACACAGTATACCTGGTACTATAATATAGTAAAACTAGTCTATAATACAGTAAAACTGGTATGTAAATCTGGTACTAAAACACAGTACATCTGGTACTATAATACACTAAAACTAGTCTATAACACAGTAAAACTGGTATGTAAACCTGGTACTATAACACAATACATCTAGTACTATAATACAGTAAAACTAGTCTATAATACAGTAAAACTGGTATGTAAAACTGGTATGTAAAACTGGTACTATAACGAAGTACCTCTAGTACTTTAATACGGTAAAACTAGTCTATAATACAGTAAAACTGGGATGTAAATCTAAGACTATAACACAGTATATCTGGTACTATAATACAGTAAAACCAGTCTATAATACAGTAAAACGGGTATGTAAAAACTGGTAATATAACACAGTACAATTGGTACTATAATACAGTAAAACGAGTCTATAATACAGTAAAATAAGTCTATAATACAGTAAAACGGGTATGTAAAACTGGTAATATAACACAGTACAATTGTTACTATAATACCTTAAAACTAGCCTATAATACAGTAGTACTGGTATGTAAAACTTGTAATGTAACACAGTACAATTGGTACTATAATACGGTAAAACTAGTCCATAATACAGTAAAACGGGTATGTAAAACTGGTAATATAACAGTACAATCGGTACTATAATACGGTAAAACTAGTCTATAATACAGTAGAACTGGTATGTAAAACTGGTAATATAGCACAGTACAATTGGTACTATAATACGGTAAAACTAGTCTATAATACAGTAGACTCCTAATTAGTCTGCTGACGTATGCAGTAAAACATTGTGTCATTTATCTACCTATTATTTTGTCTACATTATTATGTAAAACTGGTAATATAGCACAGTACAATTGGTACTATAATACGGTAAAACTAGTCTATAATACAGTAGACTCCTAATTAGTCTGCTGACGTATGCAGTAAAACATTGTGTCATTTATCTACCTATTATTTTGTCTACATTATTATGTAAAACTGGTAATATAACACAGTACAATTGGTACTATAATACCTTAAAACTAGCCTATAATACAGTAAAACTGGTATGCAAAATTGGTAAGATAACACAGTACAATTGGTACTATAATACGGTAAAACTAGTCTATAATACAGTAGAGCTGGTACAATAACAGTAAGCTAGTACTATAATACAGTAAAACGGGTATGTAAAACTGGTAATATAACACAGTACAATTGGTACTATAATACCTTAAAACTAGTCTATAATACAGTAGAACCGGTACAATATTGGCAGGGGATAGATGCACTTGCTATTTGAATAATGTTTTTTTTTCTGTGTCTTGTTTGGAAACAACAACATTTGATACGAGGTTACTGTTTTACTACTGTTTTAGTTTTTCATTTTTAATACATTTGCAAAAATCATTGAAACCACTTTTTCATATAGTCAATATTGGGTATTGTGTGTAGAATTTTGAGGCCAATAATTTTTCTCTCCATTTTGGAATAAGCAGCTAACATAACAAAATGTGGAAAAAGTGAATTGCTGCGAACTCTCTCAAGGTTGTGCATGCTTAAAAGTCATGGACAAAATGTTGTTTTTAAGTAGTAATACCATTCTCAAGTAGGAATCATAATCCACAAATGAATTGTGAAATGAAGTGTGATTTTTACAAACGTATTATCAGGTTTAATTTTTAAAAAAGATAATATTCCTCCCAACCAGTAGAGGCGCAAAGTTCCAAGCCACCCTCTGGTGTTTCCCAGGAAGCTCCGGCGTGTCGCCAACCAATCAGAGGCGCGAGATTTCAGTTCAACTTTTATCGCGAGACCTCACCGCCTCCTTTTCCCTTCTCCGTCTCGAGTCCAAGATGGTAGGTAACGCCAGTTGAACTTGCAAAAATTACTCCAGCGACTTTATCCGCCGTCATCCTGTAAATTAGCGCAACGTGTCCTCTCAAACTAACCTCGCACCGCTTCAGGACACTCTGTACTTTGCAACATGGCCACCATTTCGTGGTGTTTGACCCTCCGAAACACATACGCTCAGGGGGCACAGTGCCGACATCGCAGCTAGCAAACACACGTACGACACATTTAAATTGAGGCACACAATGTGAAATATATCTTACGGAAACATTTAATTAAGGCACACAATGTTCAAGATATTACGTTAAGAAAAAAATAATTAGTCGTTCCTTTTGCTGGGTGGTACTGCTGTTGCCGGGTTAGCGCTAAGTAGCTGCGAGCTAATGTGTGGCAACTTGTCAGGTACAAAACTTCACCTTACTAGTATATATACATCAACTATTTATTAATGTGTGTCAACGTTGTGAATGGAATGTCAAAGTGTGTTTCCTATTGTGGGATTAAATCCTAATATCGCTTCATTTGTTGTCTGGGAAGCTGCAATCTAGTTAGCGGATGTCAACATGTTAGACAGGGTTCTTGCGGTTCATTGTTCCTCTTTGTAGGACTGAACGACATAAACATAGGCACCCAACTACATTTCTGCCAGTGTGTGTTTATTATGGTTGTACCCAAAAGTATTTCGGTAATGTAATGTCATTATTGGCTTTGTTTTATCAAAAAAATCTTAGGGTACTTTGAACATATGTTTACTATAGCAATTTAGTCCTTAAATAAAATAGTGAACATACGAGACATTGTCTTTTAGTAGTAAGTAAACAAACATCCATCTATCCATCTTCTTCCGCTTATCCGAGGTCGGGTCACGGGGGCAGCAGCCTAAGCAGGGAAGCCCAGACTTTCCTCTCCCCAACCACTTGGTCCAGCTCCTCCCGGGGGATCCCAAGAAGTTCCCAGGCCAGCCGGGAGACATAGTCTTCCCAACGTGTCCTGTGTCTTCCCCGTGGCCTCCTACCGGTCGGACGTGCCCTAAACACCTCCGGAGGTGTTTAGGGCGGCATCCTGACCAGATGCCCGAACCACCTCATCTGGCTCCTCTCCATGTGGAGGAGCAGCGGCTTTACTTTGAGTTCCTCCTGGATGACAGAGCTTCTCACCCTATCTCTAAGGGAGAGCCCCGCTACCCAGCGGAGGAAACTCATTTGGGCCGCTTGTACCCGTGATCTTGTCCTTTCGGTCATAACCCAAAGCTCATGACCATAGGTGAGGATGGGAACGTAGATCAACCGGTAAATCGAGAGCTTTGCCTTCCGGCTCAGCTTCTTCTTCACCACAACGGATCCATACAGCGTCCGCATTACTAAAACGCCGCACCGATCCGCCTGTCGATCTCACCATCCACTCTTCCCTCACTCGGGAACAAGACACCAAGGTTCCTTGAACTCCTCCACTTGGGGCAGGGTCTCCTCCTCAATCCTAAACAAACAAAGACTCCTAATTAGTCTGCTGACGTATGCAGTAACATATTGTCATTTATCTACCTATTATTTTGTCTACATTATTAAGGACAAGTGGTGGAAAAGGAATTATTAATCTTCTTGTTCACTTACTGTTATTATCTGATTATTTTGGGAATGGTGTGGCGCGGTTGGGAGAGTGGCCGTGCCAGCAACCTGAGGTTTCCGTGGTTCAATCCCCTCCTTCTACCAACCTCGTCACGCCCGTTGTATCACCCTTGCTCCTGATGGGTCGTGGTTAGGGCCTTGCGTGGCAGCTCCCGCCATCAGTGTGTGAATGTGGAAATAGTGTCAAAGCGCTTTGAGTACCTTTTAAGGTAGAGAAGTGCTATACAAGTATAACCCTTTTTTTTCTGTTTCAACATGTTCTATCTACACTTCTGTTAAAATGTAATAATCACTTATTCTCTTCTTTGATACTTTACATTAGTTTTGGGTGATACCACAACAAATTTAGGTATCGATCCGATACAAAGTAGTTACAGGATCATACATTGGTCATATTCAAAGTCCTCGTGTGTCCAGGACATTTACTGACTTTATAAACATAAATTTTTTTTAAAACAAAAGATTTTGTGACGTTAAATATCGATGTAATCATAGTAGTATCAACTAGATATGCTATTGTACTTGGTATCATTACAGTGGATGTTAGGTGTAGATCCACCAATGGCGTTTGTTTATATTGTAGTGCCCCGGAAGAGTTGGTGCTGCAGGGAATTTGTTATGTAGTGTTTATGTTGCCGTGCACATATTCTTCTAAAATGTGTTTGTTGTTGTTTAGTGTGGTTTCACAATACAGCACATGTTTATGACAGTGTTGTTTAGTGTGGTCTAACTATTTGGCACATATTAATGACAGTGTTGTTTAGTGTGGTTTCACAATATGACGCGTTTGACTGTTGGCATTGTTCATACTGCCACCCTTAGTGTGACATGTATGGCTGTTGACTACAGTGTGCCTGTATACTGGTGATCGTTTGTGGATTTTTAAATGTTTTTATGTTTTGCATGATTTGTGTTTGCTTGCTTCATTATGTCCTGACGCTGAATTACAAATGTCTGCACAATTATCTTACCTCCGGGCACCATTAAAGAAACCTTGAACCTTAAAGCATTAAAAGGATTTGTGTGAAAATGAAGGCCACAAATGGCACTAACAAGCATTAAATACGATGTCCAGACTCCAGAGGCATTAAAAGTTCTCATACAAATACTTCTGGCAACAAAACAAACCACCTGACCCAGTTTTTCCCCACACCAAGATGCTCCTATATTTATTGAAGGCATTTTTTTGCCAACCAATATTGGGCTTCTATTGATGTGTGTACATGTTTAGCATAGTTAAGTTACTGACCTTCCAGTTAAAATGGTCAATAACACTACAGGAAATGTAAATGCTTATTGCGGTAGAAAGGGTTACTTCCCTGCAGGCACAAGACTTTGAAACATCGTTGAGAACTTGTTGAATTAGGTCCAGACTTTGAGCAGCTCAAGCTTAACATTGAAACAACATGCCCTTTGACAACCGTTGTTGGGTTGTGACGTTGATTCTACCATTGAGTTTTGGTTATTTCCCACCCTATATTCTACAACAAAAATACAACGTTGAAACATGCTTTTTGGAAACGTTTAATCAATGTTCGTTTGTGGCGTTGATTTGACCATTGAGTTTTGGTTATTTCCCAACCTATATTCTACAAAAACATGTTGAAACGTGCCCTTTGACAACGTTTAGTCAATGTTTGGTTGTGGCGTTGATTTGACCATTGAGTTGTAGTTATTTCCCAACCTATAGTCTACAACAAAAATACAACGTTGAAACATCTTGCTTTTGGCAACGTTTAATCAATGTTGGGTTGTGGCGTTGGTTCAACCATTGAATTTTGGTTAATTCCCAACCAATATTCCACAACAAAAACACAATGTTGAAACATGCTTTTTGACAATGTTTAACAATGTTGGGTTTTGATGTTGATTTGACCATTGAATTTTGGTCATTTTTTTCCAACCAACAACATGGATCAAAAGTTAGACATCAATGTTGTCTCAATTGACAAAAACAACTATTTTGCAATGTTGTTTCAAAAGTCGGTTATCAAGGATATGAGAATCAGAAATACTTTATTAATATATGTACGTATAATTAAGGTTGTATCAATGTCTTGTGCCTGCTGCATTGTATTATTATATACTATGATTAAATTAGTGCTTATTAAACATTATTACTACTGTACAGACAATTGTTTGCTTTTGCTCTGCAGTAAGTTGACTTGCATCCAATGAGATTTGTTGCTCCCTGCATAAACCCTGAGCTAGTTTAAAATGGCCAATGATGGAAAGCGTTATTGTGCTTCATTCATAATCCAGGGAGTTGACATCAGACATAACAAGGACCGCAAGGTGCACAGGAAAGAGCCCAAGAGCCAGGACATCTACTTGAGGCTCCTGGTTAAGGTAATTGCCTGGAATACTTGGTCTTATCGCCATTGAAAGTGTCAGTTGTGCTAATAGTGATGTCTTCCAGCTCTACAGGTTCCTGGCCCGCCGCTCCAACGCCTCCTTCAACAAGGTTGTCCTGAAGAGGCTCTTCATGAGCAGGAGCAACAGGCCTCCCATCTCCATTTCCCGCCTGGTCAGTCTCCTCTGCCTTTCACGCGCTCTTTGCAAAAGAGTCCAAAACTGGCGTGTGTCATTTAGTCACGCAAGAATATACTTGCGAGTAGGACCGTGCAGTTTTGGCGGAAAACTACATTAATTGCAATTTTCTCTCCAAATTTTTTGTATTTCATACATATAAATGAATACAACTGCAAAAATGAGTGAAGGAATACATCTTATTTTTAGACCGTCAATCAACATATTGTAGTCTCAATTAGGGTTGTACGGTATACCGGTATGAGTAAAGTACCGTGATACTATTGAATCATATTCGCTACTATACCGCCTCTAAAAAGTACATATTACTCACACAGCGTAATATGCAATAGTTTACTTTCAAAAATATTTGGTTTTAAGCAGACGGACTAAGAGCTTTTGTCTACGTCATGCCT
The DNA here is from genome assembly GCF_033978685.3 of Nerophis lumbriciformis. Taxonomy (NCBI): domain Eukaryota; kingdom Metazoa; phylum Chordata; class Actinopteri; order Syngnathiformes; family Syngnathidae; genus Nerophis; species Nerophis lumbriciformis. The sequence goes on along the minus strand of NC_084551.2, from coordinate 57,068,967 downwards.
TTAAACTGAAGAAATAAAAGCTATACAGTGTTTATAATGCCTCATAATGTATAATATTGCAAGTTGGGAAATGATGAACCACAGTAAAACTCCCAACATTAGTATTACTTTAAATGCTAGCATTAATACAAGAGACATTTAAGAGGAACTGCGCTTTTTGGGAATTTTGCCTGTCATTCACAATCCTCATGAGAGACAAGAACACGTATTGTTTTTTACATTTTAATTTGTAATAATTGGGAGTAAAACGACACATGTCGCAACCTGAATATTCAAATCAAATCAACTTTATTTATAGAGCACATTTAAAATTTACCACAGGGGTAGCCAAAGTGCTGTACAATGAGCAGGTTAAAAGATAAAACGAGTACCGAGCAAACAGAACACAATAGAAAATAAATAATTAAAATAGAATTAATAAAAACATAAAAACAGGATCACAGCAGGTGTATTATGGGGCGCCATTGCAGGATGGATGTCACTCAGTGTTAAAAGCCATGGAATAAAAGTATGTTTTTAAGAGAGATTTAAAAACAGGAAGAGAGGAGGCTTGTCTAACACTCAGGGGTAGGTCGTTCCAGAGCTTGGGAGCAGCAACGGCGAAAGCTCTGTCACCTCTAAGCTTCAGCCTTGTGTCAGGGACCGTCAATAGCAGCTGATCGGCTGATCTTAAGGATCGGGTGGGGCAGTAAGGCTGAAGGAGGTCGGAGAGATAGGTTGGCGCGAGGTTGTTTAGACATTTAAAAACAAATAAAAGGAGTTTAAAATGTATTCGGTAACGCACAGGGAGCCAGTGAAGGGACGCTAAAATAGGGGTGATGTGCTCACGTCTGCGGGTCTGTGTTAGCAGACGAGCAGCAGAGTTCTGCACGAGCTGCAGGCGGGCGAGGGAGGCCTGGCTAATGCCAACATACAGGGCATTGCAATAATCAAGACGAGTCGAGATAAAAGCGTGGATTAATTTCTCAAGATCATGTCTTGATAGAAGCGGTTTCACTTTCGCTATTTGGCGTAATTGATAAAAGCTTTTTTGAACGACGCTGCTGATTTGTTTTTCGAATTTAAAATCTGAGTCAAACTTTACCCCCAGGTTTGTGACAGAGTCGCTGAGATACGGGGTCAGAGTGCCGAGGTCAACGTTGGGGGAGGGAGAGCGACTTGGACCGAACAACATAACTTTTGTTTTATCTTCATTTAGGCTCAGGAAGTTAGCTGAAAGCCAGACTTTGATGTCGTGCAGGCAGTCAATAAGACGTTGAACCGTGTTATTTTGTGCCATGGGAAAATAAATCTGGCAATCATCGGCATAAAAATGAAATGCAATACTGTACTTCCTAAAAATAGAACCAAGGGGGAGAAGGTAAAGCGCAAATAAAATTGGGGCAAGGATTGAGCCCTGGGGGACCCCATGTGGTAAAGGAGCTGTGGACGACATAAAACTGTCTACTTTTACACAAAAACTCCTGTCGGTTAGGTACGACCGGAACCAGTTGAGGGCGGCGCCCTTAATGCCCACACAGTTATATTAACAAGTATTATAGGCGCTAGTGCAGAGGAACTACTTTTAGTGGCGCCGTGATCACAGTGCGCTAACTAGCTTATGCTGCTATATTGACGTATTGCGTCGCTGAGTTAGTGAAAGTTCATTCTAGAACATAAATCATGCCTCTCGCCTGGTTGGTAGAAAATTGTGGACACAAACCCACAAGTTGGTCAACTTTGACGTCTAACCTAGACCTGGAGATGAGAAAAACACGGACGCTCGTTTGCGGCAACTTTTTTTTTTTCCCCTTCATGTGGATTTTAATTATTCATCTAATTGGGAAGATATAAACATCCCATCAGTCTGTATCCCAGTGAGAGCAGACATTGTACAGTAAGTGATTGTTTTATTAAGTTGCATGTCATGATTAGTAGTGTTGTTGTTGAAGGGAAAGGCACATTTTGTGATGAGTCTGTAAAATGATTACGCCTCCGTATGTTTAAAATGATAACAATGTTATTATGAATGTTTATACTCAAGCCCAATACACCCACTCATCCACTGGTTGATAAAAAAGGTGTGTGAAAGGCAATATGGAGTTATTTGGGCTTCAGAACTGTCAATAAAGATGACGCTTTAAACAGTCGCACTGCATTGAAGGAAATCGCCCCTAAAAACTGCACACTGCGGGAAAGAGGTGTAAACTGAAAAGCTACTTGATAAATTCTCAATCCATACATTTTCTACCGCTTGTTTCTCTCATTGGGGGAGGGGGCTGGAGCCTTTGGTACACCCCGGACAAGTCGTCACCTCATGAACTGTCAGCCAGAAAATATATTTGAAGCTCCAATTTACATTACATTATTATATTATATACAAACATATTAAACATGTAGAGGACACTGCTTCTCATGAAGTAGAAGTTGAAAGACACTTAAGTGAACATTGTTTTACATGTGTTTGATTGATTGAAACTTTTATTAGTAGATTGCACAGTACAGTACATATTCCGTACAATTGACCACTAAATGGTAACACCCCAATAAGTTTTTCAACTTGTTTAAGTCGGGGTCCAAGTAAATCAATTCATGGTAAACACACAGTTACACACTGTCACTCAACTAAGTTTTTAAATATTTTCTTGTAAACAGTTGATGTGCCTGCACTATTCTTTGCACTTAAAAATACATATTTGTAGTAAAAACATGGATTAGAACATTTGATCATTATGTTTGTGTGCAACCTAAACATTCCTTCTACTTCATTTTACACACTAACATTATTACCTAGTCTTGTTTTGAGGGGGAACATATACCACGTGTTGTGGCTTTTATACTGTTACAATTATCATGGTACTGTAATTGGAAGGTAAGTAGTTGTTATCCTAAATAAAATACAATTAACCCTAATTTCTTTTAGCAAAATGTATTTAAATATTGACGTCCAAAATTGTTTTTTTCCCCAGTTGGGGAAAACTAGGTCAGGTTGTCTTTTTTTTTTTTTTTCTTTTTTTTTTTCTGCCATCACTGCATTCTCACTTGTCCGTCCGTGTTGATGGGCTCATATTGCCCATCCGGGTTTGAAGCCTAAATATTCCCACAGTGGAACATTTGGCTTTTCTGGAAATGTTTTCTTGTGATGGGGAAAATGTGGACCCAGTAGGAGCTGTTTAGGGCTGCCAGACATCCTTTGCATGACACTATGGCCGCTCTGAGGAGTAACCGTAGCAACAGGCCCCTCTCATTACACTGCGGAACGTTTTAAGACATCTTTTATTCCTTTTAGCCACAAGACTGTACATCAGATCTGAGCTATACATAGTGTGCACTTTATTGCCATTGTTTGTATCTTTGAGGCTTATGTATTCATTGTGGATGTTTTTCTACTACTGGACACCTGAATTTCCCTTATGGAGGATCCATTATTTACCTTTCCATAATCATTTTTTACTCTTACTTTTTGAAACCTTGCGGAAGTTCTCACTAGCGTGTGGCAAGGTTCTCTCCGTGCTTCCTGTGTGTCTAAACTGCTGACACAAAGATTGTGAATGACTAAAAAGAGGGCTGACTGTGTTAATTCTACTGTTAAAAATGCTTAGGTGCTGAGTGATTTACAGAGTGAGACCTCGCTCTCTCTGTTTGGAGCGAGAGACGAAGAAACCCGAGGCTCAACAATTCTGATTGGCCAACGTGTCTGTCACTCAAATGCCAGTGATGGTCAATAAAAAATGTTGATGTGATGTCAATAAATCTTGCAGCCCTAATCAGGATATGTTAACTCATTTGCTCAAGTATCGACGTTAGCCAGCTAACCTCGCTGGTAGAACTTAGGCAGTGTAGCCAACTCGCCCTGGCTAGCAAAGCTTTCTGGGAGACGGTGAAAGTTAGGAGACGAAAATGGTAGCGTTTGTTTGGGATACAGCTTGTTAAGTGAAACATCGATATTCAGAAATTAGATTACGTACGTTTGAGTCTAGGATTTTCTCCTTTTTTGTGCAGCCCGACCTAGAGTAATATGGTGACTGTCAGACTTTCAAAACCTTTATTGATCCAAAGCACGTTTTACATCCGAGAAATCATTGTTTTTATTCCCTCTCTCCAGATCCGTAAGATGAGGCTGCCCGGCCGTGAGAACAGAATTGCTGTTGTCGTGGGAACCGTCACTGATGACGTCAGGATCCAGGATGTCCCCAAGCTCAAGGTAAGTGTCCGCAATAGAATATGAGAGCCCAGTTCCTATGGACTGTTAAAGTTGTGTAAACTACAAACTACTTTTCTGTATTGAGTGGTAGGAGTTAGGGCTGGCCGATATATCGCGGGTTTGTTTCTGTGCGATATAGAAAATGACTATCGTGATATCGAGTATACGTTCTCACGCAGTTGCTTTTTGCTGCGGGCATTAAGCTACATGCTCTCCTCCTCTTTCCAGTCTCTCCTTCTCACAGACAGCAAGTGCACCTTCTTACACACGTCACATACTGTCACGTCATACGTCACATACGTATACGCCCTCCCCGAGCAGAGAGGTAGCAGCATGGCTAACGTTAGCTGTGATGCTAGCGGAGTGTGCGAGCGCTAATACAAGAGAAAGAAGGTGCGAATCTGGTAACAAATGGAGGAATAATTAATTCCCCCCAAAAAACAGCAGGTGGTCCATCGTCTGGCGGTGGTTTGGCTTCAAGTAAGATGTCAAACAGACAACCGTAATTTGTCAAGTGTGGGGCAAAAGCGTTGCTATAAAAAGTAAAATTACTGCTGTAACAAACAGTTCAGGGTGTCCCAAGTTACCGGAGTGTGTTAGGTAAGGAGGGGGAGTTTTGTCCCTTCAGAGTTGTTGCCGTAGGGCTGTAACGTAGGGTGTTTGTGATGTTGACATTAAAGAAGCGGTGGCTACCGAACCTGCTCTAATGTCTCCCGTTTATTCTTTTAATAGATAAGTCCACTGTATAGGCGAACCCAGGACACTCGGCTACACTGCTAATATGTAGCATCATTTGAAAAGTCACCCGCTAGACAATAAAGAGGGCTTACTCCGCACGTTAATATCTACTGTCAAAGCCAACAACAGTCCATCCATCCATCCATTTTCTACCGCTTGTCCCTCTCGGGGTCACGGGTGGTGCTGGAGCAAAGGACTCTCCCCTCAACTGCCAAATACTAGAGTCCGTGAACATCGCTCCAGAGCACGGACTTGTGGATTTACAGATGCAAAAGTATACATTGACTCGTGTAAAGGCAGTAATGTGTGATAAAACAGCTAAAAACGCTAAATTGTTTATCAAATTTTTTGTGAAAAAAATCATCTTTTTTTAGGCCATATCACCCAGGCCTACGGTCCTGTGACCTTTCTTAAAGCCATACGTGCACCAACAGGAGGTTTCAGTAAGAGCTGGACACATCACTACTAGATGATGACTTTACCACAGCTCTGCATGGATGCTGCTGTGAAGAGTTTTCATGCCAGTACAAAGTGACGTTCTGCTTGTATTTACCTTTAATCCTCAACACTCTGATCAAGGACTCAGTACTTGCTTTAGTGGACTTTTAGCTACAACGCAACATTGTGTTGTCTTTCAGATCTGCGCTCTGAGGGTCACTGATGGCGTTCGCCGCAGGATCTTAAAGGCCGGAGGCGAGGTGTTGACCTTTGACCAGCTGGCTTTGACTGCACCTAAAGGCCATGGCACCGTGATTCTGTCTGGTGAGTACACTTCTGGATGTGGACCTAGACAATGGAAGGACTTGTACCTGCACAGTAGTGTTTGAAAAGAAAAGTAGTCTGGAGCACATTCCAGATTCTGCATTTTCCAAAGTTGTAACCTTTTAGTTTATAACAGAAGTGCAGTTTGCGTTTGTAGGCCTACTGTGGAATACATCTCTAATCTGAGAACTTGCCTTGAAAATGTACTTTATTTTTACATTGTTGTTTGCTTAATAGTTCATTTCTCGCCACATATCAAGCATCGTTGCTAGTGAAAGCAAAACAATCTGTCCTTGCAGAATTTCCAACACTCTTCCTCTCAGATTGTTATTCATGGTGTAGTTACTGCACACCCATTGGCATCCAATCGCCAGTCAGGACTCCACATGTACGCATTCACTGCCTTACAGACAGGGTAGTCTAAAATCCCACAATTTGATTAAGGCCTTCAAATGTCATTCTCTTAATGTCTTAAATTATTTTGATAGGTCTTAAAAAGTTGTTTTTCTTTAACAACAAATGCATAACTTTCAGTCTCCAGATGTTGAGGACACTTCATGCAGCACAATGTGTGCATGCTGCGATACACTGAATGAATTGCTTAGTAACACTGCACCTTCTGCAATGACACTTACCAACTAAATGTTGGGCATGGTGTGATGCGTAAAAGAGCAGTGAATACATTTGTAAACTTTGCAGGAAATTCTCTGCTTACAATTTTCTTGTAAGACTACACCTTTTCTTGTATGAAAGTGAAATGTGTGTTAATATGTATTCATCATGTGTGATGACCCCTAAACTATCATCTTAGTGCTGTACTACACTTGTCACTTGAAGTGTATCATTCTCTGATGTGTCCCTGCTCTCACTTGACTGATGAAACATGTACCGGAGACAATCAATCAAAGTTTACTTATATAGCCCTAAATCACGAGTGTCTCAAAGGGCTGCACAAGCCACAATGACATCCTGGGCTCAGATCCCACATCAGGGCAAGAAAAATTCAACCCAATGGGATGACAATGAGAAACGTTGGAGGGGACAGCAGATGTGGGGCCCCTCTCTCCTTTGTAGAAAAGAGACGGCAGATCAACTGGTCTAAAAAGGGGGTCTATTTAAAGGCTAGAGTATACAAATGAGTTTTAAGATGGGACTTAAATGCTTCTACTGAGGTAGCATCTCTAACTGTTACTGCTAGAACATTCCAGAGTACTGGAGCCTCAATAGAAAACACTCTATAGCCCGCAGACTTTTTTGGGCTCTGGGAATCACTAATAAGCCGGAGTTCTTTGAACGCAGATTTCTTGCCGGGACATATGGTACAGTACAATCAGCAAGATAGGCTGGAGCTTGACCGTGTAGTATTTTATACCTACCGTATTTTTCGGAGTATAAGTCGCACCGGAGTATAAGTCGCACCTGCTGAAAATGCATAATAAAGAAGGAAAAAAAACATAAGTCGCACTGGAGCCCGGCCAAACTATGAAAAAAAACTGCGACTTACAGTCCGAAAAATACGGTAAGTAGTAAAACTTTAAAGTCACATCTTAAGTGCACAGGAAGCCAGTGCAGGTGAGTGTGTGTGTGTGTGTGTGTGTGTGTGTGTGTGTGTGTGTGTGTGTGTGTGTGTGTGTGTGTGTGTGTGTGTGTGTGTGTGTGTGTGTGTGTGTGTGTGTGTGTGTGTGTGTGTGTGTGTGTGTGTGTGTGTGTGTGTGTGTGTGTGTGTGTGTGTGTGTGTGTGTGTGTGTGTGTGGATGTGTATATAAGGGTATATACAGTATAGGTATATATATATATATATATATATATATATATATATATATATATATAAGGGCTGTAACTAACGATTAATTTGATAATCGATTAATCTGTCGATTATTACTTCGATTGATAATCGGATAAAAGAGACAAACTACATTTCTATCCTTTCCAGTATTTTATTGGGGGAAAAACAGCATACTGGCGCAACATATGTTCTTTCAACTTGCCAAATAAAACAAGGAAAATGTTACAAAAATGCACACTTTTGACACCCCTGCTATAGATAATAAAAAATTATATCTGATAAAAAGCAGAGCCTGGCGACACATGCACGTCTATCACAACTCTCTCTCTCTCTCTCTCTCTCTGTCTCTGCCCCTCCCTCACTAATGCTGCTGTTTGTTTTGTTTTTAACCCCTTCTTAACCCTGAACGTATATTGAAAATACATGCAACCCTAAGTCAAAATGTCGGACATTTGAGGCATTTAAGAAACACCAACTGACAGCCCCGCAAAAGAGGACATGTCCGGTGAAAAGAGGACGTATGGTCAGGACCTAGCCTGTTAGCTGCTAGTCCTCTTTTGCTAGCAGCTAACGGGCTAGGATAGACTGACCATACGTCCTCTTTTCACCGGACATGTCCTCTTTTGCGGAGCTGTCAGGGCGGAGTTTCATAAATGCCTCAAATGTCCGGCATTTTGAGTATTTACACAACGTGCAGTACGCTACTTACCGTATTTTCCGCACTATAAGGCGCACCGGATTATTAGCCGCACCTTCTATGAATTACATATTTCATAATTTTGTCCACCAATAAGCCGCCCCGGACTATAAGCCGCGCCTACGCTGCGCTAAAGTGAATGTCAAAAAAACGCTGCGCTAAAGTGAATGTCAAAAAAACAGTCAGATAGTTCAGTCAAACTTTAATAATATATTGAAAACCAGCGTTCTAACAACTCTGTCCCAAAATGTACGCAAATGTGCAATCACAAACATAGTAAAATTCAAAATGGTGTAGAGCAATAGTAACATAATGTTGCTCGAACGTTAATGTCACAACACACAAAATAAACATAGCGCTCACCTTCTGAAGTTATTCTTCATTCGTAAATCCTTCGAATTCTTCGTCTTCGGTGTCCGAATTGAAAAGTTGCGCAAGCGTGGTATCCAAAATGGCCGGTTCCGTCTCGTCGAAGTCATCGGGAGTCAGTGTCGCTGTTGTTCTGTGAATCCTGCCTTCCGGAAAGCTCGGACCACAGTTGTGACCGAAATATCTGCCCAGGCATTTACGATCCACTGGCAAATGTTGGCGTATGTCGTCCGGCGCTGTCTGCCCGTCTTAGTGAAGGTGTGTTCGCCTTCGGAGCTGTGTGAAAAAAGCCACCCGGCCTCTTCGCGTAAACTTCCCTTAACCACTCGCTCATCTTTTCTTCATCCATCCATCCCTTCGAGTTAGCTTTTATGATGACGCCGGCTGGAAAGGTCTCTTTTGGCAAGGTCTTCCTTTTGAATATCACCATGGGTGGAAGTTAGCATGGCAAGCTAGAACCACAGTGAAGGATGACTTCTCATTCCCTGTGGTGCGAATATTCACCGTACGTGCTCCCGTTCCACAGTGCGGTTCACAGGAATATCAGTTGCTGTGAAATACGGTAGTAATCCGTGTGCGGATGGAGAGATTGCGTCTTTTTATGAACCGGATCCTTTTCGCTTAGTAGGAGCCATTTTGTGGTCTTTACAGATGTAAACAGGAAATGAAACGTACGGTGATATCCGCGCGTTTTTTCTTCTTCTTCCGGGGGCGGGCGGTAGCTTACAGTAGAAGAAGAAGCGCTTCCTGTTCTATGGGGGCGGGTGCTTACCTTGGCGGTTGCTTGCGTAGAAGAAGAAGCGCTTCCTGTTCTACCGGGAAAAAAGATGGCGGCTGTTTACCGAAGTTGCGAGATCGAAACTTTATGAAAATGAATCGTAATAAAGCGCACCGGGTTATAAGGCGCACTTAGCTTTTGAGAAAATTTGTGGTTTTTAGGTGCGCCTTATAGTGCGGAAAATACGGTAATATGTCCGTGTGGAAACTCGTTCGGTACACTTCCGCACCGAAACTAAACCCCCGTACCGAAACGGTTCGATACAAATACACGTACCGTTACACCCCTATTATTTTGATTATTGTTTCTCAGCTGTTTGTAAATGTTGGTTTATAAATAAAGGTTAAAAAAAATTATTTTTTTAAACATGTTTTTTTATGTTTTTTTTGTTCTGTTTTTTTTTAACCTTTATTTATAAACTGCAACATTTACAAACAGCTGAGAAACAATCAAAATAATAGGGGTGTAACGGTACGTGTATTTGTATCGAACCGTTTCGGTGCGGAAGTGTACCGAACAAGTTTCCACACGGACATATTAAGTAGTGTACTGCACGTTGTGTAAACAATACTCAAAATGCCGGACATTTGAGGCATTTAAGAAACTCCGCCCTGACAGCTCCACAAAAGAGGACATGTCCGGTGAAAAGAGGACGTATGGTCAGTCTATCCTAGCCCGTTAGCTGCTAGCATGCTAGCAAAAGAGGACTAGCAGCGATCGGTTTCACCGGACGTGAAACCAATCAGGCTAGGTCCTGACCGTACGTCCTCATTTCACCGGACATGACCTCTTCTGCGGGGCTGTCGGGCGGTGTTTCTTAAATGCCTCAAATGTCCGGCATTTTGAGTTAGGGTTGCGTGTATTTTCAATATACGTTTAAGAAGGTTAAAAACACAACAAATTGTGAAGGTGCGCAGCAGCATTGGTGAGGGAGGGGCAGAGAGAGCGAGAGAGTTGTGATAAACGCGCATGCGTCGTCAGGCTCTGCTTTTTATCCATACATTTATCAGATTTAATTTTTATTATCTATAGCAGGGGTGTCAAAAGTGTGCATTTTTGTAACGTTTTTATTTGGCAAGTTGAAAGAACATGGCGCCAGTATGCTGTTTTTTTCCCAATAAAATACTGGAAAGGATAGAAATGTAGTTTGTCTATTTTATCTGATTATTAATCAATTAATCGAAGTAATAATCGACAGATTAATCGATTATCAAATTAATTGTTAGTTGCAGCCCTAAACGAGAGAGTTGTTTTAGTAACACTCTTAATGTGTGACTCAAACGAGAGTTGGGTGGAAGATAATACCCAGATTTTTTTATCGAGCCGCCTTTTGTAATTGTTTGGTTGTCAAATGTTAAGGTGGTATTATTAAATAGGGTTAGAGTTAGAGGTTCGGGGTTAGGGTTAAATGTTAAGGTGGTATTATTAAATAGGTGTGTAATTGTTTGGTTGTCAAATGTTAAGGTGGTATTATTAAAAAGGTGTCTGTGTCAAGCAGGACCGATAATCAGCATTTTCGTTTTCTTAGCGTTGTTGCAAAAAGTTAGCGGACATTGTTTAATGTCATTAAGACACGCCTCCAGCTGACTACAATCCGGGGTGTTGGTCATCTTTAGGGGCATGTAGAGTTGGCTGTCATCAGCATAACAGTGAAAGTTAACACCGTATTTGCGTATGATGTCACCCAGCGGCAGCATGTAAATACTAAAGAGTGCAGGGCCAAGAACCGAACCCTGAGGAACTCCGCACATTACCTTAACAAAGTCCGAGGTCACATTGTTATGGGAGACACACTGCATCCTGTCAGTAAGATAAGAGTTAAACCACGACAAGGCTAAGTCTGACATACCAATACGTGTTTCGATACGCTCTAATAAAATATTATGATGGCTGGTATGGAAAGAAGCGCTAAGATGAAGAAGCAGCAACATAGATGACATCCATCGTTAGCAATAGATCATTAGTCATTTTTGCCAGGGCTGTCTCCTTAGAGGGATTTGTCCTGAAACCAAACTGAAAGGGTTCACAGAGATTGTTAGACGCTAAGTGTTCAATGTACACCTGGTCATTGTTGGCTTTGTCATTAGCACAAAGTAATCAGGTGTACAAACGCAACCATTTCTTAGGGAATAATCATTGTTGTAAACGCAGAACAGGACGAGAAATGTATGAATGAAATGTTGACTCTTGTTAGCCAAGATATGATAACCCAGGAAACAGTTTCATGAAAGTGAGTGGTACTACATGTAGGACTGCACTTGTTAAAAATGTGGACTTTTATCAAAATGGCAAAGGTACAAACAAATAGCAAGAAAAAACATTTCCATCCAACTGTCTTATCATTTCACTTTGGTTTTCCAGGTCCTCGCAAAGGTAGAGAGGTCTACAGGCACTTTGGAAAAGCTCCTGGAACTCCTCACAGCCACACCAAGTATGTAGCGCACACCAACACCCACTTTTTATACTTTTACATGAAGTGGAGAAATGTCACTTTTTTTTTAAAGGCCTGAACTATACGCCTAAAAATAGTCTACATTCCCCCTCCCAACTTTTTAAAAATATCAATGAGTATAAATGACATAATTCAAAACAAGCTTTGCTTTTATTTGATTAAAAACTAGTGGTACCAACTGGCACTGCATATAGTAGGGCCATTATCAATTTTCTCTCCCAAGATTTTGATTAGATTTGTGTATTTTATACATAAGTGTCAATATAAGTGTTGGAAGACATGTTAGTTTTAGACTATCAATCAACATGCATCTGAAGGTGCCACATGTTACAACAATATGTAAATATGTCTTTATGTCTACATCATGCTCTTGGCCTCTAAAGGCTTAGTGGCCACATGCGTGGACAGCACCTTTTAGCTCTTATTTCCAAAATTGTGTACACTATTGAATTGGGGTCTTATGGCCGCTTATGTGGACACTTATACTGCCATCTGGTGGTGTCAGAAGAGTATAACATACAATGGAATTTGGAAAGAAAAGTGTAAAAATAAGAATTAGCCTGTCACTAAACATGAAGTACACGTTTGTGTACTTATGGACTAAAGTACATCATATCAAAAGATGATTCTTAGTTTTTATTCTAATTAGGGTTCTATAAGCCCAAATAGCAAAGAGAAATAAAAAAAGCATGTACCGTATTTTCCGCACTATAAGGCGCACCGGATTATTAGCCGCACCTTCAATGAATGGCATATTTCATAACTTTGTCCACCAATAAGCCGCCCCGGACTATAAGCCGCGCCTACGCTGCGCTAAAGGGAATGTCAAAAAAACAGTCAGATAGGTCAGTCAAACTTTAATAATATATTAAAAACCAGCGTTCTAACAACTCTGTTCACTCCCAAAATGTACGCAAATGTGCAATCACAAACATAGTAAAATTCAAAATAGTGCAGAGCAATAGCAACATAATGTTGCTCGAACGTTAATGTCACAACACACAAAATAAACATAGCGCTCACTTTCTGAAGTTATTCTTCATTCGTAAATCCTTCGTCTTCGGTGTCCGAAGTGAAAAGTTGGGCAAATTTACGATCCACTGGCAGATGTTGGCGTCGTCTGGCGCTGCCTCCTCGTCTTAGTGAAGGTGTGTTCGCCTTCTGTCATCCATTGTTCCCACGCAGTTAGCAGTCTAGCTTCGAATGCCCTGTTGACACCAATATCTAGCGGCTGGAGGTCTTTTGTCAATCCACCCGGAATGACGGCGAGTATTGAATTAAGCGCGTAAGCGTGTCTCTCAATGTGCTGTTATGAGCTAGCAAATATAACAACTACACTACCCAGCATGCAACGATAGTTACGAGCATGCGCGGTAGCCCTGAGAAGCGTTGTATGCTGGCAGTTAGCACGCTGTGAGTAAACGTTGAGAACTCAGTTAACACGCCTCGTCTGCATTATTTATAATTAGACAGACAACACACTTAATGGGAGCCATTTTGGGGTCTTTACATAAACACACAAATGGAAATGAAACGTCACATTTTCATGCATGCACCGCGCGCTTCTTCTACGGGGAAAAAAGATGGCGGCTGTTTACCGTAGTTGCGAGACCTAAACTTTATGAAAATGAATCTTAATATTTATCCATATATAAAGCGCACCGGGTTATAAGGCGCACTGTCAGCTTTTGAGAAAATTTGTGGTTTTTAGGTGCGCCTTATAGTGCGGAAAATACGGTAAACAAACAGCTTGGGCCTTAAGAGGTTAAACTGAAGAAATAACCAACAGTGTTTAACATAATCATCATTTGAAACCATTTTAAATATCAACTTATTTCTCATTATTGTAGAATTGTTAACAATTGTACTGAAATTGGAAGGTAAAAATGTTTTTATCCTCAACAACCTAATCTAAATATCTTGAAGAGTATTTTTTCCCCCCAGTTGGAAAACGAGGTCAGACGTTGTCTCCTTGTTTTTACCGTCACGTTCACTGGTTTGTCTGCGTTGATGGGCTCATATTGCCCATCTTGTTTGAAGCTGAAATATTCCAACGGGACTTTTGGCTTTGCAATCATATTTTTCTCCTCATTTGTGTTACTTAGTGGAACTTCTTACCATCCGTGTTTCCCTTATCCCTAGAAATGCACAAAACCTAAATATCACAAAAAGGAAACTGGTGTTGGAAACACATTTCGGAAAACCTCTTAAATATCACTAAAACATTTTTGTGCTCATGAGGTGGATTTTGAGACGTTTTGATATTGAAGTGTTTGGCAACACTTTTTCTGCATTCAGAGGTCACTTAAACACTGAACTGTCAGGACAACTGGGGCAGGTGGTCCCACAAAACACCCCAAATATCTCCTACTTTGCACACAACTGCAACTGTGCTTCTTGTTAGTATAAAGCTGGTGCCTCACTCTCACTGTGTTCAGTTGATTCACTGTTACATACGGTAAACACTCTCAGGTGCAGACTTTGCTGTTTGAGGCGAGAGACATGTGAGGCTCAACAATTGTGATTGGCCAACATGTCTGTCACTCAGATGGTGGAGGAAACAACAAGTCTTGGGTTATTTATTGCACTCACCTTCCACCTGCAGTAACGCTAGCATACTTTGAATTTTACTCTTCTTTTTTTCAGAGCAGATAAATTGGACTTAATATAAAATGATTTTTAAAAACCTAAGCAGTTGAAATGTAGCTATTGTAGATAATTGATGTTGATCAAGTTATGTAATATAGTTATTCATATGGGAGATAATGGGTGGATAAAAAGTGTCCAAGCACCACATCTTAAGCTGCTTCTTAGCCACTCTTTGTTCTGGACCTTCTTGGTGGCCTCCTAAGGAGTCACACTTCACTCTCAGATGCTGGAATAAACCACTTCTTTGAATCTTTTAGCATTAGCCATGTCCTGCCTTGCCTTTGTGTAAATCTCCACAAGTATGCAAGCTGCAGAAGAACTGATTTAGTCTGCCAAATAAACCCTCCAATGGAATAATGTCCCAGGTGTACTAATAAATAACTGATTATTTAGTCTGCCAAATAAACCCTCCAATGGAATAATGTCCCAGGTGTACTAATAAGTAACTGATTATTTAGTCTGCCAAATAAACCCTCCAGTGGAATATTGTCCCAGGTGTATTAATAAATAACAAGTTGATGATTCTAACCTCTTCTCTTCCTTGCAGGCCCTACGTGCGCTCCAAGGGCAGGAAGTTTGAGAGAGCTCGTGGTCGCCGATCCAGCCGTGGCTACAAGAACTAGTCTTTCTTTTTCCTGCAATCTGATGCTAATAAAAGACTGGTGTGTCAAATATGTCTGTGTGTGTTTCCAAATATGGTCATTGTCAAGTCAGAGGATGAAGTTGTACTGGATATACATTCCATTGTAGCCCTAACAGGAAGTGAGTCAGCACTTACTTCCTGTTTTGGTCTTAAGGCCTCCAATCATGTCTGTGGTGATTGGAGGAGGACCCTAAACAAGAAGTGAGTGATCTGTCAATGATTGGAGGAGTTGTGTCCAAACAGGAAGTGAATGATAATTGGAGTAGGAGTTAAGGCCAAACAGGAAGTGAATGATGATTGGAGGAGGAGTTGCGCCCAAACAGCCAATGATTGGAGGAGGAGCCCAAACAGGAAGTGAGTGATTGGAGGAGGAGTAATTGCGGCCAAACAGGAAGTGAATGATGATTGGAGGAGGAGTTGCGACCAAACAGGAAGTGAGAGATAATTGGAGGAGTAATTGCGGCTAAACAGGAAATTAATGATGATTGGAGGAGGAGTTGCGTCTAAACAGGAAGTGAGTGATGATTGGAGGAGTTGCGCCCAAACAGGAAGTGAGTGATGATTGGAGGAGGAGTTGCGCCCAAACAGGAAGTGAGTGGTGATTGGAGGAGGAGTTGCGCCCAAACAGGAAGTGAGTGATGATTGGAGGAGGAGTTGTGTCAAAACAGGAAGTGAATGATGATTGGAAGAGGAGTTGCGTCTAAACAGGAAGTGAATGATGATTGGAGGAGGAGCTGCGCCCAAACAGGAAGTGAGTGATGATTGGAGGAGTTGTGTCCAAACAGGAAGTGAGTGATGATTTGAGGAGGAGTTGTGTCCAAACAGGAAGTGAGTGATGATTTGAGGAGGTATTGTGTCCAAACAGGAAGTGAATGATAATTGGAGGAGTTGCGTCTAAACAGGAAGTGAGTGATGATTGGAGGAGGAGTAATTGCGGCCAAACAGGAAGTGAATGATGATTGGAGGAGGAGTAATTGCAGCCAAACAGGAAGTGAATGATGATTGGAGGAGGAGATGCGTCCAAACAGGAAGTGAGTGATGATTGGAGGAGGAGCTGCGTCTAAACAGGAAGTGAGTGATGAATGGAGGAGGAGTTGCGTCTAAACAGGAAGTGAGTGCTGATTGGAGGAGGAGTTGCGTCTAATCAGGAAGTGAATGATGATTGGGGGAGGAGTTGCGTCTAAACAGGAAGTGAATGATGATTGGAGGAGGAGTTGCATCTAAACAAAAAGTGAGTGCTGATTGGAGGAGGAGTTGCGTCTAAACAGGAAGTGAATGATGATTGGAGGAGGAGTTGTTTGCAAACAGGAAGTGAGTGCTGATTGGAGGAGGAGTTGCGAATAAACAAGAAGTGAGTGCTGATTGGAGGAGGAGTTGCGTGCAAACAGGAAGTGAAGGATGATTGGAGGAGGAGTTGCATGCAAACAGGAAGTGAATGATGATTGGAGGAGGAGTTGCGTGCAAACAGGAAGTGAATGATGATTGGAGGAGGAGTTGCGTGCAAACAGGAAGTGAATGATGATTGGAGGAGGAGTTGCGTGCAAACAGGAAGTGCGTGCTGATAGGAGAATGTGGGTGTTGCAATGTTTATCGTCATTAGATTTCCTCTCCGCCGCTCCAAGTTGCTGCCAAGTCGCTGGCCGCACACACTTCCTGCAGATTGTCCCAACAGTCCAGGAGGACCGCAGACAACACTCGCATGTCTCCAGGAGGACTGCAGACAAGATGAGGTGCGTGGCAACATTTGGATGACTTTATTGCAGCTCAGCACTGAGAGGAGCGCATTTAAACATTACTAACTAACCTCTGCTAGCCTCGCTCAGTCCGACGTTTTCCGACACATTGTGCTCAGCGTCCCGCGGGGGAGAAAAACGGGCTTTTATTGTACGTGCTGGACAATTATGTAAGTCACTTCACACTCACTTGCTAGCTAACAAGCTAACGCTCGATAACACTTTAGCACTCCTTTGCTAACAACAGCACGTGCTAAACCAGCACTAAATGTCAGTCTGAGGTGCCAAACATGGACTTAATGGATGTATTCAATGTGCCACACATGGACTTAATGGATGTATTCAAGCAGCAAGTTCAGCACAACTCAGGCTAGTAGTAGCATGTCAACGCTAGCTAGCCTTGCTAGCCCCGGGGTCAAAGTTCAAGTAGTTTGAAGTGCGTCAAGTTGACCCCCACACCTCGTTAGAAGTCTCTAGGAGTCATAACCAGCACCATAACTAACATAGTCACAGCAATAGTCTTCATGAATAACAAGACGTTGATCACAAACATTGTAAAAGGACAATAACATCAACACAATAACAAGACATTGATGACAAACATTGTAATAGGACCATAACATCAACACAATAGCAAGACGTTGATCACAAACACTGTAAAAGGACCATAACATCAACACAATAACAAGACGTTGATGACAAACACAAACACTGTAAAAGGACAATAACATCAACACAATAACAAGACATTGATCACAGACATTGTAAAAGGACAATAACATCAACACCATAACAAGACGTTGATGACAAACATTGTAAAAGGACAATAACATCAACACAATAAGCAGCACACGTGATGAACAAGTCCCACAGATTGTAAAAAGGCAATAACATAATTTTTTCCCCCATTTATTTACAAACCCCATTTCCATGAGTTGGGAAATGTGTTCGATGTAAATATAAACGGAATACAATGATTTGCAAACCATTTTCAAGCCATATTCAGTTGAATATGCTACAAAGACAACATATTTGATGTTCAAACTGATAAACTTTTTTTTTTTTTTTTTGCAAATAATAATTAACTTAGAATTTCATGGCTGCAACACGTGCCAAAGTAGTTGGGAAAGGGCATGTTCACCACTGTGTTACATCACCTTTTCTTTTAACAACACTCAATAAACGATTGGGAACTGAGGAAACTAATTGTTGAAGCTTTGAAAGTGGAATTCTTTCCCATTCTTGTTTTATGTAGAGCTTCAGTCGTTCAACAGTCCGGGGTCTCCGCTGTCGTATTTTACGCTTCATAATGCGCCACACATTTTCGATGGGAGACAGGTCTGGACTGCAGGAGGGCCAGGAAAGTACCCGTACTCTTTTACTATGAA
Source organism: Nerophis lumbriciformis (assembly GCF_033978685.3). Lineage (NCBI taxonomy): Eukaryota > Metazoa > Chordata > Actinopteri > Syngnathiformes > Syngnathidae > Nerophis > Nerophis lumbriciformis. Next base: position 57,050,789 of record NC_084551.2, on the reverse strand, counting down.
GCCACGCTGTTGTAACACGTGCTGAATGTGGCTTGGCATTGTCTTGCTGAAATAAGCAGGGGCGTCCATGAAAAAGACGGCGCTTAGATGGCAGCATATGTTGTTCCAAAACCTGTATGTACCTTTCAGCATTAATGGTGCCTTCACAAATGTGTAAGTTACCCATGCCTTGGGCACTAATGCACCCCCATACTATCCCAGATGCTGCCTTTTACACTTTACGTCGATAACAGTCTGGATGGTTCGCTTCCCCTTTGGTCCGGATGACACGATGATGAATATTTCCAAAAACAATTTGAAATGTGGACTGGTCAGACCACAGAACACTTTTCCACTTTGCATGGGTCCATCTTAGATGATCTCGGGCCCAGAGAAGCCGGCGTTGTTTCAGGGTGTTGTTGATAAATGGCTTTCGTTTTGCATAGTAGAGCTTTAACTTGCACTTACAGATGTAGCGACCAACTGTATTTAGTGACAGTGGTTTTCTGAAGTGTTCCTGAGCCCATGTGGTGATATCCTTTAGAGATTGATGTCGGTTTTTGATACAGCGCCGTCTGAGGGATGGAAGGTCACGGTCATTCAATGTTGGTTTCCGGCCATGCCGCTTACGTGGAGTGATTTCTCCAGATTCTCAGAACCTTTTGATGATATTATGGACCGTAGATGTTGAAATCCCTAAATTTCTTGCAATTGCACTTTGAGAAACGTTGTTCTTAAACTGTTTGACTATTTGCTCACGCAGTTGTGGACAAAGGGGTGTACCTCGCCCCATCCTTTCTTGTGAAAGACTGAGCATTTTTTGGGAAGCTGTTTTTATACCCAATCATGGCACCCACCTGTTCCCAATTAGCCTGTTCACCTGTGGGATGTTCCAAATAAGTGTTTGATGAGCATTCCTCAACTTTATCAGTATTTATTGCCACCTTTCACAACTTCTTTGTCACGTGTTGCTGGCATCAAATTCTAAAGTTAATGATTATTTGCAAAAAAAAATAAAGTTTATGAGTTTGAACATCAAATATGTTGTCTTTGTAGCATATTCAACTGAATATGGGTTGAAAAGGATTTGCAAATCATTGTATTCCGTTTATATTTACATCTAACACAATTTCACAACTCATATGGAAACAGGGTTTGTATTTATTTCAGGCAATGACATACAAAAATAATAATAATTATAAAAAATAAGTACAAAGTTGACAACACATAATATAAATGAATATAGTGCAAAAGGTAATGTATAGTATGTAATGCATACAACAACACACACATGATGAACTATCAGACAAATAGCGCCATCTCCTGAACAATTGTGATGCTTTAAGGAGGAGCTGGCCCCTAAAATAACTCTTTTCAAAGCAGCCTCATTGTCCAAACTAGTATTCTTGTTATGTGTGGACGCCCTGTTGAAGGAGCAAAGGTGCAACAATGGCCATCATTGGAACACAAGTCTTATCAGAACAGGACATCAGCCCATGGATGTTGTCTGCAGCGTGCAGAATTATACTTCCTGACTCTTGGGAAACATCAAAGTCACACATCATGGAGATATATATATATATATATATATATATATATATATATATATATATATATATATATATATATATATGTATATGTGTGTGTGTGTGTGTGTATATATATATACTGTATATGTATATATATATATACATATGTATATATATATGTATATATATACACACATATATATATATATATATATATATATATGTGTGTGTATATATATATATACTGTATGTATATATATATATATACAGTATATATATATACACACATATATATATATATATATATATATATATATATATATATATATATATATATATATATATATATATATATATATATATGGTGTATATATACGGTGTATATATATGTGTGTGTGAGAGGGTGTTTTATTGTTTGTGCTATGGTGCCATATTTTGGACGAGTCTGGTCAATGCCTACAAGCGTTTGCCGCTGTTGAAAGCTTTGAACCGGAAGTAAAAGTGCCGTTCCGTCCATAGCGTTTCTACTCGTGTGTATTCTTTATTCATCACTCCAAGCAACGTTTGTGTGTTTTACAATATAACTAAAACTATTCTTACTCACATGCGGGGCGGCATGGCGTAGTGGGTAGAGCAACCGTGCCAGAAACCTGAGGGTTGAAGGTTCGCTCCCCGCCTCTTACCATCCAAAAATCGCTGCCGTTGTGTCCTTGGGCGGGACACTTCACCCTTTGCCCCCGGTGCCACTCACACCGGTGAACTGAATGATAGGTGGTGGTCGGAGAGGGGCCGTTGGCGCAAATTGCAGCCACGCTTCCGTCAGTCTACCCCAGGGCAGCTGTGGCTATGAAAGTAGCTTACCACCACCAGGTGTGAATGATTAATGGGTTCTACATGTAAAGCGACTTTGGGTACTTAGAAAAGCGCTATATAAATCCCAGTTAGTATTATTATTATTATTATTATTATAAAGTGTCCCGTGTGTGACGTCTGTAGGGGTGTTTTCATGCATATATCGTAATGTAATGACGCTAGTATCGTTAGCAGTAGCTAATATACTAAAAGTTTTACGAGTGTCTGTGTTAGTATTGTTAACTTACAATGTGTTAGTATTGTTAACTTACGATGTGTTAGTATTGTTAACTTACGATGTGTTAGTATTGTTAACTTACAATGTGTTAGTATTGTTAACTTACGATGTGTTAGTATTGTTAACTTACGATGTGTTAGTATTGTTAACTTACAATGTGTTAGTATTGTTAACTTACGTTGTGTTAGTATTGTTAACTTACAATGTGTTAATATTGTTAACTTACAATGGCATTATTTTTGTATTGTTTCACTTTGGTGAAAAACGTCAGCGTGGAGTTATTCAGTCTGTTATGGCGGATTGGAGAGCTAGCTTGTGCAGCTCGTGGGTCCATGACCATGACTTCTGTTTTGTTTGATCGGCCGTTTTACTGCCGTGTTACAGAATAAGGTATGTAAATAAGCATTCACAGAATATTTTACAACATGCAGCTAATATATGGAAAGATGTATTAGTTGTCAGATGTGGTGTCTGCAGCTGCACTTTGTAGTGTTGACAATGTTGTCTTTGATCCTGTATTACCATCAGTGACTTGTTGTGTAGAAAGTACTAGAAAAGTGTGTGTTCACTAGAACAGCTGAGAGGAAGAGATGGAGAACACCTTTGATTGGTTGAATGACTGAAAGTGTCAGATGTGATACCAGCTAAATGCACTCTTCTCTCCACCACATGTCACATGACCACATGTCACATGACCACCTGTGGTCATTGATGACCACACACTTTGTGACTCTGACTCACAGTCTGTCTCAGAGGTGCATGTGATCACACACTCAGGAAACTTCACCCTGTCACCGACTCTCAGTGGCTACTTCACCCTGTCATTGTGTCTCAGTGGCTACTTCACCCTGTCACCGACTCTCAGTGGCTACTTCACACTGACTGACTCTCGATGGCTACTTCACCCAGTCGTTGCATCTCAGTGGCTACTTCACCCTGTCACCAACTCTCTGTGGCTACTTCACCCTGTCACCGACTCTGTGGCTACTTCACCCTGTCACCGACTCTCTGTGGCTACTTCACCCTGTCACCGACTCTCGGTGGCTAATTCACCCTGTCACAGACTTTCAGTGGCTACTTCACCCTGTCATTGCGTCTCAGTGGCTACTTCACCCTGTCATTGCGTCTCAGTGGCTACTTCACCCTGTCATTGCATCTCAGTGGCTACTTCACCCTGTCACCGACTCTCTGTGGCTACTTCACCCTGTCATTGCGTCTCAGTGGCTACTTCACCCTGTCATTGCGTCTCAGTGGCTACTTCACCCTGTCACCGACTCTCTGTGGCTACTTCACCCTGTCACCGACTCTCTGTGGCTACTTCACCCTGTCACCGACTCTCGGTGGCTACTTCACCCAGTCGTTGCATCTCAGTGGCTACTTCACCCTGTCATTGCATCTCAGTAGCTACTTCACCCTGTCACAGACTCTCGGTGGCTACTTCACCCAGTCGTTGCATCTCAGTGGCTACTTCACCCTGTCATTGCATCTCAGTGGCTACTTCACCCTGTCACCGACTCTCTGTGGCTACTTCACCCTGTCACCGACTCTCGGTGGCTACTTCACCCTGTCATTGCGTCTCAGTGGCTTCTTCACCCTGTCATTGCGTCTCAGTGGCTACTTCACCCTGTCATCGACTCTTGGTGGCTACTTCAGCCGGTCATTGCATCTCAGTGGCTACTTCACCCTGTCACCGACTCTCTGTGGCTACTTCACCCTGTCACCGACTCTCGGTGGCTACTTCACCCTGTCATTGCGTCTCAGTGGCTTCTTCACCCTGTCATTGCGTCTCAGTGGCTACTTCACCCTGTCATCGACTCTTGGTGGCTACTTCAGCCGGTCATTGCATCTCAGTGGCTACTTCACCCTGTCACCGACTCTCTGTGGCTACTTCACCCTGTCACCGACTCTCAGCTCAGTTTTTGTTTCATCTGACCACAGAACTTTCCTCCAGAAGGTCTTATCTTTGTCCATGTGGTGTCAGATGAAACAAAAATGGAGCTGTTTGGCCACAATACCTAGCAATATGTTTGGAGGAGAAAAGGTGAGGCCTTTAATCCCAGGAACACCATTCCTACCGTCAAGCATGGTGGTGGTAGTATTATGCTCTGGGCCTGTTTTGCTGCCAATGGAACGTGTGCTTTAAATGGGACAATGAAAAAGGAGGATTAGCTCCAAATTGTTCAGGACAAGCTAAAATCATCAGCCCGGAGGTTGGGTCTTGGGCGCAGTTGGGTGTTCCAACAGGAAGCAAACTTCATGAATGTTTTTGTGACCAACAAGTATGTGTTCCAATCACTCTATCACAACAAAATAAGAGTTGTAGAAATGATTGTAAAGTCAATGACATGATGTTCTTTACAAGTGTACGTAGACTTTTGACCACCACTGCACATGAGACGATGAAAGGTAGTGTCACCAAGTTTGGAAGAAGACATGAAAAGAAATAGGTGACGACTTTATTGCATCGTCATTCTCTCTGGGCCCTGTTGCCATGGCGACGTAGCCTCCACGCTGCCGTTTGTTTCGTCCCGTCTTGTTAGCGCAAGTGTGACGAGCGGCCTCCAATGTTTGCACACCGGTGAGCGATGCTGTGGCGTCCGTGTGACTTGGGTGTGTGCGTCAGACACGGTCTTGGCTCTGATTGGCTTCGGCGCCACAATGATACCTGAAACTGATGTCCCCAAAAGAAACAATGTGAACATGAAACATTGCTTCTCGTCTCCAGAAAAGTCCATATTTGATATTAAAAAATGGAGGCTTTGAAGACACTAGTGTGTGTGTGTGTATACAGTGGTGGTCAAAAGTAGTGTGTGTGTATACAGTGGTGGTCAAAAGTAGTGTGTGTGTATACAGTGGTGGTCAAAAGTAGTGTGTGTATATACAGTGGTGGTCAAAAGTAGTGTGTGTGTGTATACAGTGGTGGTCAAAAGTAGTGTGTGTGTGTATATACAGTGGTGGTCAAAAGTAGTGTGTGTGTGTATATACAGTGGTGGTCAAAAGTAGTGTCTGTGTATATACAGTGGTGGTCAAAAGTAGTGTGTGTGTGTATATACAGTGGTGGTCAAAAGTAGTGTGTGTGTGTATATACAGTGGTGGTCAAAAGTAGTGTGTGTGTATGTACAGTGGTGGTCAAGAGTAGTGTGTGTATATACAGTGGTGGTCAAAAGTAGTGCGTGTGTGTATATACAGTGGTGGTCAAAAGTAGTGCGTGTGTGTATATACAGTGGTGGTCAAAAGTAGTGTGTGTGTGTATACAGTGGTGGTCAAAAGTAGTGTGTGTGTGTATATACAGTGGTGGTCAAAAGTAGTGTGTGTGTATATACAGTGGTGGTCAAAAGTAGTGTCTGTGTATATACAGTGGTGGTCAAAAGTAGTGTGTGTGTATATACAGTGGTGGTCAAAAGTAGTGTGTGTGTGTATATACAGTGGTGGTCAAAAGTAGTGTGTGTGTGTATATACAGTGGTGGTCAAAAGTAGTGTGTATGTATATACAGTGGTGGTCAAAAGTTGTGTGTGTGTGTGTGTATATACAGTGGTGGTCAAAAGTAGTGTGTATGTATATACAGTGGTGGTCAAAAGTAGTGTGTGTGTATATACAGTGGTGGTCAAAAGTAGTGCGTGTGTGTATATACAGTGGTGGTCAAAAGTAGTGCGTGTGTGTATATACAGTGGTGGTCAAAAGTAGTGTGTGTGTGTATACAGTGGTGGTCAAAAGTAGTGTGTGTGTGTCTATACAGTGGTGGTCAAAAGTAGTGTGTGTGTATATACAGTGGTGGTCAAAAGTAGTGTCTGTGTATATACAGTGGTGGTCAAAAGTAGTGTGTGTGTGTATATACAGTGGTGGTCAAAAGTAGTGTGTGTGTGTGTATATACAGTGGTGGTCAAAAGTAGTGTGTGTGTGTATATACAGTGGTGGTCAAAAGTAGTGTGTGTGTGTGTATATACAGTGGTGGTCAAAAGTAGTGTGTGTGTGTGTGTGTATACAGTGGTGGTCAAAAGTAGTGTGTGTGTATATACAGTGGTGATCAAAAGTGTACATACACTTGTAAAGAACATCATGTCTCGGCTGTCTTGACTTTACAATCATATCTACAACTCTTATTTTTTTGTGATTTTTGTTTCATCTGACCACAGAACTTTCACTACACACTGCTTGTAAGTACTCCGTGCGCGCGCGCTGCCGAACATGCTCCTCTGCTCGTAAACCAACAATGTCACCACGACGTGCCGTCATGCCTGTAAAAAAAATAAAATAAAATACCGGTACTTTTCAAACAGAGTATTGTACCGTTTTTGATTAATTAGTACCACAATACTGTACTAGTACCAATATACCATGCAACTAGGGCTGCAACAACTAATCAATTAAATCGATTAGAATCGATTATAAAAATAGTTGGCGATTAATTTAATCATCGATTCGTTGGATCTATGCTATGCACAGAGGCAATATTTTTATTTTATTTTATTTTTTATTTTAAATTTAATTTAAAAAATGTTTTTTCTATAAACCTTTATTTATAAACTGCAACATGTACAAACAGCTGAGAAACAATAATCTAAATAAGTATGGTGCCAGTATGCTGTTTTTTTCCCCAATAAAGTACTGGAAAGGATAGAAATGTAGTTTGTCTCTTTTATTCGATTATTAATCGATTAATCGAAGTAATAATCGATTATCAAATGAATCGTTAGTTGCAGCCCTACATGCAACCCTAGTGCAGTGTAAACGGGGCCTTTGGGGCCGGTGCGTAGTACTGGAGTCTGATAAAGATCACAATTTGCTGCCCACTGCTCCCCTCACATCCCAGGGGGTGGTCAAATGCAGAGGACAAATTTCACCACACCTAGAGTGTGTGTGACTATCAGTGGTAATTTAAGTTAATGTAGATTGTAGAGATTTAAATAAATAATGTATGTATGCCCTGGCACACCATTGTCATCATTTCATGACCCAAGCAAACAACTTTTTATACACTGACACCTTATTAAATACAAATATAGAAAAAAGTAGAGGTAAAGTTTAGATCCATGAAGGAAAGAAGAAAGTGAATGAATGTTTATAACTGAATACATTTACATATGCAAACAAATGTGTTTTCTTTTGTATAATTTTTTGAATGAATGAAGTAACGTTTATGACAAAACACAATATAGAATGTGAGATATAACAGGATAATGCATACATTCATCATTTGTTTTCAGAAGGCTTGCAAAAAAAAAAGTGGGACCCCAAAAATGTACTGTGGGACCCCCACACCTACTCAGTGGCCTAGTGGTTAGAGTGTCCACCCTGAGATGGGTAGGTCGTGAGTTCAAACCCCGGCCGAGTCATACCAAAGACTATAAAAATAGGAGCCATTACCTCCCTGCTTGGCACTCAGCATCAAGGCTTGGAATTGGGGGTTAAATCAGCAAAAATGATTCCCGGGCGTGGCCACCGCTGCTGCTCACTGCTCCCCTCACCTCCCAGGGGGTGATCAAGGGTGGACGGGTGAAATACAGAGGATAATTTCGCCACACCTAGTGTGTGTGTGACTATCATTGCTACTTTAACTTTAACATGTGGTTTATTTTCACCTACAAGACTTGCGATTGTGACATCTAGTGGACACATTTAGAACAGCCATTTCTTTCATTCCAAAAAACTCCACTGTGTAGGATGGGGAGCGACATGAAGGCGTCGGTTTCTTTGATGTACTGTAATCAACAGAAAGATATTGTCTTGACCCGAGATCTACAAAGCGGAGTGGAAGCAGGACCTGTTGCAAGCTCCAGGCACCTTTTCTTTGAACTGTTTTACAACCTTTTCTTTGAACTTTTTTGTAATCAAAGGCGATGGCTGTTTACGACCCCCCCTCCCTTAGAAACAGCTGTTGCCATGTCATCAGGGAAAGTCCAAATAAAAGAGGAGGCGTACAATTTTTCGTCCGAGCGTGGTGGAGACTGTGCAAGAGTACAACCCAGACGTTTCTCCTCAATTGAGCCAAATTTAATTCTGTCTCTGTTTGATTCCTTGCTTCTTGTCTTGTTTAATAGATGTCATCAGTGTTTAAACCTGACAAAACTCATGCCGCGGGCCAAATAAAACCTGTTCTCGGGCCGTACGCTTAACACCCGTGGTCTTGCCAGTACTGCTCTCATGTCACACAAACCCAGGTACTAAAATCCAACACTGTTGTCTTCATGCAGGAGCGGGGACCTCAGGGAGGGAACGCCAGGCTTGCATTTTCTCCACGACGTGAACAGAAGGCGCCACCTGGAAGTCGGTGTGGCTTGCACTTTTCTCCACCTTGTCCAGCCTCCTTGTTGGATGGAGTCCACTTGTTGAGGCGCTGATGGAAGTGGCCCTCGAGGACTGGACTGACGCACTACAGCATGAACTGGAAACTCTTGAAGACTCTGACATGGACGCTGCTTTTTGTCTCCTAAGTTAGTAGATAGTTTTTTCTCTGCAAGGATGCGCTCCCCAGAACCGTCCTCCTTCCCCTTATCAGAAGCCCTCCTTCACGGCCAGTTTGCCAGCTGGGGAGGCGGCAGCGGCAACAGCTGCCCCAACAGCCCCGGTGCCCCTGGGGGGAAGGCCCCCGCCGCCCCCCCGCCCGCAGCCCCGGCCTCCAGCTACGCACTGACCCTCACCCACGTCCACGTCCACATCCAGCGCCTGTCGCCGCGAGTGGGCAAGGAGGCCCGCCTCCTGCTGCCCCTGGCGGAGCTGGTGGGCTGCAGCTGCCCCCGGGCCCCCGCGCCCCCTCTCCTGGTCCTCTACTGGTACCCGCCGGGAAAGAGACGCAAAGGGGTGTCGCGGCGCAGGCAGGTGAGGGCCTACCTGGCCGAGAGCCGAGCCGAAGCGGAGAGATGGTCGGCGGCGGTGCAGTGTTTACTTGGAGGTGTGGCGGTCACCTCTGAAACAGGTGAGGGCACATTTATTGTAGGCGCCATGACCCAACTAGGTGGGCTACAACTACACTTTTGGATCTGAGAATTTGGTCAAGGGCCCAAAGTAAGTGTGTGTATTTACTGCAGCACCTGCAGTGAGTGAACTAGTCCAAAAGATGGCGCCATAGCACAAACAATAACACACCGTCTAAGTGTCTTTGCACGTGTTCAATGAAAACTATTTGCTTTATGGCTGTCAGCAAAGAAAAATCCATAAATTGGACGCACCGTTTTGCACGCCGCAGGATTTGGAGCGTAGGAAAAAAGTAGCGACTAATAGCCCGGAATTTGCCATAACTTGTTCGCTGGGGTAACCAGTTTTCGTAAGAACGGCGTTACTAGGTTTTACTAGTAACGAGTAATCTAATGACTTCTATGTACAGTGGTGGTCAAAAGTGTACGTACACTTGTAAAGAACATCATGTCATGATTTTACAATCATTTCTTGTTTTGTTGTGATGTAGTGATTGGAGCACATACTTGTTGGTCACAAAAAACATTCATGAAGTTTGCTTCTTTTATGAATTTATTATGGCTCTACTGAAAATGTGAGGGTCAAAAGTATACATACAGCAATGTTAATATTTGCTTACATGTCCCTTGGCAAGTTTACCTGCAATAAGGCGCTTTTGGTAGCCATCCACAAGCTTCTGCTTGACCACTTGACTACTAAATTGCTGCAGTTCAGCTAAATATCTGACATGACTTGTTTCTTCAGCATTGTCCACACCTTTAAGTCAGTACTTTGGGAAGGCCATTCTAAAACCTTCATGATTTAACTATTCCTTTACCATTTTTGAGATGTGTTTGGGGTCATTGTCCTGTTGGAACACCCAACTGTGCCCAAGACCCAACCTCCGGGCTGATGATTTTAGCTTGTCCTGAACAATTTGGAGCTAATCCTCCTTTTTCATTGTCCCATTTAAAGCAGCAGTTCCATTGGCAGCAAAACAGGCCCAGAGCATAATACTACCACCACCATGCTTGACGGTAGGCATGGTGTTTTGGGATTAAAGACCTCACCTTTTCTCCTCCAAACATATTGCTGGGTATTGTGGCCAAACAGCTCCATTTTTGTTTCATCTGACCACAGAACTTTCCTCCAGAAGGTCTTATCTTTGTCCATGTGATCAGCAGCAAACTTTAGACGAGCCTTAAGGTGTGGCTTCTGGAGCATGATCTTTGTCCATGTGACGTCAGATGAAACAAAAACAAGCGGTGGTCAAATGTATGCAAATTGAAAAACTTAAACCACTGTCATTATTACCCCCAAATTGTGGCCCCTGACCTGCTACTTTTTTATAGTAAAGTGTATACATCTTGTTGTTACAGTGCATTGCTGTAAATTAATTGCATAAATCCGTGTTTCTTTTCTGTTACACCCCCGAAGTAAAAGAAAACATTGCGTGCACCCCACTCTCCACAGCAACTATAAATAGTATCATTTGTCAACTTTTTTTTATAAGTACACCTCTGCATAATATTCTATCTTTAATTAACATTGGAGCCAAAAAAAGGATTATAGATCAACTAACAACAAAGAATAACTTTAACATTGTGTTTTAGTATATTTATATTCAAAGTGCATTAATTTGCCTGAAATTAAAAAAAAATCCTTATTTAAACTATAAACAATTTTGACCGACTTCACCCATTTAATACTGTAAAATAAATTAAATACACTCACTAAACAATGATGCATTAATTTTGATCAGCAACATTGACTCAGCAGCACAATCTATAAAAGACTTAAAAACAAAAAATAATAAAACAATTTGTGCTGAATTTTTCTCTCCAAACGGTGTCCGTAAAACGGCTGATCAAACAAAACAGAAGTCATCATCATTGACCCACTAGCTGTGCAAGCTAGCTCTCCAATCAGCGAAACGGACTCAATTTGTGAAAGTGAAACAATACAAAAAGAATGCCATTGTAATTTAATAATACTGACACTCGTAAACATGTTGGCATATTAGCTAATGCTAACGACGCTTGCTTCATACATTACAATAGCATGTACAAATATGCACAAAAACACTTGCAGATATCACACATGGGACGCTTTAGTAAGTAAGAATCGTTTTAGTTATGTTGTAAAACTTACCAATGTATTTTGGAGTGACGAATGAAGAATCCACACAAGTAGAAATGCTATGAACAGCAAAAAGAGAGAACGGCACTTTTACTTCCGGTCCAAATCTTTAGACGGCAGGAAACGTCTGCCCAAACAATAACACACCATTTAATGTGTGTTTAATGTAGACTGCTGGCTCTATGGCCGCCAGCGAAGAAAAATCCATAAATTAGCCGCATCGTTCCATAAGCCGCAGGGTGCAAAGCGCGGGGGAAAAAAAGGAGTGGTTTATAGTCCGTAAATCATGTGATGGTAATGAAGAGCTCCAATGCAGTGACTCTTTACCTTACATCCAGTTGAACCTGTTTTTAAGACCTTCTATTCTGGCCATCTTTAATTAATGCTCTCTCCCCCCCCCCACTTATTCAAGAATTTTCTAGAAGCCTCCTACCACGTCCAAAGCGACTACTGCTGCTGGTCAACCCCTTCAGCGGCAGAGGACAGGCCATGCAGTGGTGTCATACCCACATCCTGCCCATGATCAGGGAGGCCAACATCAGCTACAACCTGATACAGACAGGTGTGTGTGTGTGTGTGTGTGTGTGTGTGTGTGTGTGTGTGTGTGTGTGTGTGTGTGTGTGTGTGTGTGTGTGTGTGTGTGTGTGTGTGTGTGTGTGTGTGTGTGTGTGTGTGTGTGTGTGTGTGTGTGTGTGTGTGTGTGTGTGTGTGTGTGTGTGTGTGTGTGTGTATATATATACACATATATGTACTGTATGTATATATATATATATATATATATATATAGTTCGTTTCATTTTTTATTCAGACATTTTTAAACATTTTGACAGATAAAGAGAAGACATTGTTCAATATACATATAGTGTGATATATATGTATGTATACAGTATCTATTTGTCCCCTAGAGCGTCAGAACCATGCTCGAGAGCTGATCAGGGAGATATCTCTGCCAGAGTGGGACGGCGTGGTCATCATTTCTGGAGATGGACTCCTGCACGAGGTGACAAAGGCCTTTGATAAGGTGGGGTGAAAGGTCATGGTGTTTATGTGACGTCGTGCACTGACCCCTGCAGGTGATCAACGGGCTGATGGAGCGTGCAGACTGGGAACAAGCCATAAAAACACCTGTTGGTATTCTTCCCTGTGGATCTGGCAACGCACTGGCTGGTGCCATCAACCACAATGCGGGGTAGGAAGCAATTCCTGTCAAATGTATATTTGTACATCCATCCATTTTCTACCACTTGTCCCTCTCGGGCTTGCGGGGGTTGCCGGAGCCTATCCCACCTGCAATTTTACGGAAGGCGGCGTACACCCTGGACAAGTAGCCCCCTCATGGCAGGGCCAATTATTTTTAAATGTGCTCAACATTTTCAAAAATGACTTAAATGGAAATCTTTTAACCAAGTTTTATTTTTTTTTTAATTCAAAACGATTTCCCTTGAAGAAGAAACATTATTGTAGATAAAACACAGTTTCATGGACCTCAAGTAGAAGTGTAAGGTGCACATGAAAACAACACAAACATTATAAACAACGTAATATGGCAGGAAAAAATAAAATAACCCGATGCGGCAATTTTCCACCATTCTTCCAAAAGCACACTGGTGAGGTCACACACTGATGTTGGTGGAGAAGTCTCCCTTCTAATTCATCCCAAAGCTGTTCTATGGGGTTCAGGTCAGGCCAGTCAAGTTCATCCACACCAGACTCTGTCATCCATGTCTTTATGGACCTTGCTTTGTGCACTGGTGCTCAGTCATGTTGGAAGAGGAAGGCCCTACGACAAGAAGCCTATTGACTACAGCGTGCGACTGCAGTGGCGGACACGCGCAAAGCACTTTGGATAGATTTATACCATATATGGACATTCTACTCATGTTGCACTTGGGAAATACATCAGCAACGGGGGGGGAAGTGCTTGTTTCCCAAAAGTTTGAAGGAAGGCAAGATAGTTTTATAAATCTCTGGGTTTTTTTCCCCAAACTTTTTTTCAAAGTTATTCCAAATACCGTATGAGATCATCATTTATTATACTCTTAGACCCTTCTGCCCTTTTTTGGTCCCCCATTGACTCCCATTGTCAGACATAGTTTTAGGGACGACGTGGTTCGGTCGTGCCTGCAACCTGAGGGTTCCTGGTTCGATCCCCGGCTCCCACCGTCCTAGTCACAATCCGATGTGTCCTTGAGCAAGACACTTGTGTGGGTGAATGTGGAAATGTTGTTAACGTGCTCTGAGTACCTTGAAGGTAGAAAAGCGCTAACCCATTTACCATAGTTTTCAATATACCCAACACCTGACATGTTGTCATACTTTCACCACAAATACCGAATGGATCCAAGCATCTCCCTTCCAAATCCAAGGAACAATTGTTTTGGGTGTAATTACCCGTCTCAACCACTAGTTAAATATACTTTCAGCTTTGGTTGTGTTTAAATATCGTCTTAAGACCCACTTTTATTCTTTGGCTTTTAACACTTTTAATCATATTTAGTTTTATATTGTTTTTATATTGGTTTTATATTTATTTATTTTTTGTTTTTATTCAGTCATTGGTGGAGTTAAGGATAATATTTGAACATTTTTTTAAATATTGCTGTGCAGCACTTTGGAAACATTTTTGTTGTTTAAATAAAGTGGATTGCATTGGTTGATTTTGGCAGCACAAGTGGACCAAAGCGGTACTGTTTTGCCAGAAAGCCCACTTTTTCCCACGATGTCTAGCGCACATTTTATTTGTATTTGTTTGCACCATGACTAGGGAAGGTTGTTTGCATTGGTTTATAAAAGTGTATGATCCAATGCAAACAACCTTCCCTAGTCATGGTGCTGCGCTTGGTTTCGTTCAAAGCACGGCAAGTGTTCGTAGAACGAAGTTATCCATGTTGTCCACCAGATGGCGACAAAGCACACAGACTTTTGAAATGACTTGAAGTTTCAATGAGGCTGGGTTTGTACACTCCTGGTCTTTTGGGCAGCAAGACATGGCGCAGCTAATAAACTTTAAAAGTTGTAGCCTCGTTTACATTTGGCATTATGAAACACGAAGAGTGACGGTGTGTCACTTGAAGAAAAAGGCGGGTGAGCACCAAACTGTGTTCATCAGGAAGTGGGAGTGGACCAGAGTGGAACCTTTTCAAGTGGAATGTAGTGACTTTTTTAATGCAGCAGATGTAACAGCGTGTCAGTACAGCTAGTGAGTGTGCCAAACCCTCACCATTGAACTCCTCCTAGGTACGACATGTGCCTGCGGGAGCCTCTGCTGCTGAACTGCTGCTTCCTGCTGTGTCGTGGCGGCGTGCGGCCCATGGACCTGGTCTCCGTGACGACCAGCCCCTCCTCCTCGTCCTCCTCCAACAACAACAACAACAGCCGGGCGGCAGCGCCCAGGAGGGTCTTCTCTTTCTTGTCCGTGGCCTGGGGCTTCGTGTCGGATGTGGACATTGAAAGTGAGAGGTGAGTTTATCCTTTTTACTCACTTTGCTCATTATTGTTTTGCCAACTCATTTCTTTAGTTTTGTGTACAAAAATAACAAACGCCGATTCATTACGTTATTGCAGCCAAAACAAACAGTTACCACTCCACTTCAACTTAAAGACCGCATGAGTCCATTCCAGATTGTTAATAATACATATTTTAGTGTTTGTTCTCTGTTTGACTCATTCCACTTGATCAAACCTTTTCTAACATTCCACACTACTAAATGATACAAGTATGTAGGATTCCCGCTGATATCGCATTTAATTATTGTTACTGTTTATTATTTTATTTGTATTTATTTTTTTAATATATTACACCAATTTAATAAATTATTATTGGGTTTTAAAAATATTTTTTTAATTATTCAATTTGTTTGTTCTTGTGGGGTTTTTTCATTTTATTTTTTTTCCCGTTTTTTTCATTTTGCTAGCTAATTTTTTTCAGCTTTTTATTAAAAAGTATTTTTTAAATGTTTTTTTTGGCATCTAGGTGTGGCCAAACAAATACATTCCCACTCCACTTCAATTTATAGACAGCATGAGTTCATTCCAGATTGTTAATAATACAAATGTTATTGTTTGTTCTGACTCATTTCACTTCTTCTTCTGTCGTGTGTCTTTAGATTTTCAGCTGTGTTGAGGCAAGCCAGGTCAACGTGTCATCATCCAGGTCAATCAGACCTTGTTCGCCATTAGCCAAACTAATGTCTTTACCACGTCTGCAGACCGCAAAAAGCCTACTTGGTTTAGCGTTACTGCAGCTTACCACCACTAAACTCAACGTCATCAAACTCATTTCACTTGATCAAACCTTTTCTAACATTCCACACTACTAAATGATACAAGTATGTAGGATTCCTGCTGATATCGCATTTATTTATTATTATTATTTTTATATATTTTTTTATATTCATTTTTATTTTGTATTTTGTTTTTTAATTATTAATTGTATTAGATTCCGTGTACAAAAATAAGAAACACTAATTGAATAAACTATAATTGGGTTTTAAAAATGTATTTATTTATACATTTGTTAAATTCTTAAATTTGTTTGTTCTTGTGGGGTTTTTTTCAATTTATTTTTCATTTTTTTCATTTTGCTAACTAATTTTTTCAGCTTTTTGTAAAAAAATATTTTTGTAAATATTTTAATATATTTAGCTACTAAATGATACAAGTATGTAGGATTCCTGCTGATATTGTATTTATTTATTTATTGTTATTACTCTTTTTTTTATTTTATGTTTAGATTTTGTTGTTTATGCTAACTAATTGTTTTAGTTTTGTGTACAAAAATAAGAAACGCCAATTTAATACATTGTGACCACTACATGTGGCCAAAACAAACAGTTACCACTCCACTTCAACTTAGACTTAGACATTAGACATAAAGATAACATAAGTCCATTCCAGATTGTTAATAATAAATATGTTAGTGTTTGTTCTCTGTTTGACTCATTTCACTTGATCAAACCTTTTCTAACATTCCACACTACTAAATGATACAAGTATGTAGGATTCCTGCGGATATCGCATTTATTTATTATTATTACTCTTTTTTATTTTATTAATTAAAAAAAAAAAAAAAAAATATTTTGATTTTTTTCCTTACTAATTTTATTAGTTTTCGTGTACAAAAATAAACACCAATTTAATAAATTATTATTATTTTTCTTGTTTGTTTTTTATTCTTTTTATTTTTTTTTCATTGTGCTATTTAATTTTTTCAGCTTTTTGTAAATATTTTTTTGAATACCAAACTTCCAATAGCACTTTTCTTTTTCCCCGTTACAAATATAGAAGCCTTTTTTATTGGCTGGTACCCATATTGATCCGATACGATATCAGCAGGAATCCTACATACTTGTATCATTTAGTAGTGTGGAATATTAGAAAAGGTTTGATCAAGTGAAATGAGTCAAACGGAGAACAAACACTAACATATTTATTAATCTTATTCAACTTGAATGGACTTATGCTGTCTTTAAGTTGAAGTGGAACGATAACTGTGACCACAACTAGTGATCACAAACATTTATTAAATCAGCGTTTTTATTTTTCTACGGCAAATTGAAAAAAATAGATAGGGTTAGCCGTAGATAAATACGTTGTGAAATGAGTTTACGCAGAAATATTTAGTAAATGTTTATTCACATACCTTAATTGTATCTGTAACAGGGCAGTAAAACGGATGATCAAACAAAACAGAAACTGTTGTCATGGACCCACTAGCTGCGCAAGCTAGCTCTCCAATCAGCTAAACAGACTCAATAACTCCACAGTGACGTTTTGGTGAATTTACTGAAGAATCTGTGGAAGTGAAACAATACAAAAAGAATGCCGTTGTAAGTTAATAACACTCGTAAACATGTTAGCATATTAGCTAAAGCTAAAGACGCTAGCTTGATTACCTTAGCGCGTACAAGTATGCATGAAAACACTCCTACAGACATCACACATGGGACGCTTTAGTGAGTATGAATTGTTTTAGTTATATTGTAAAACTCAAAAATGTTGCTTGGAGCGATGAATGAAGAATCCATACGAGTAGAAACGCTATGGACGGCTAGAAGACGGAACTGCACTTCTGCTCCCGGTTCAAAGCTTTAAACAGCAGCACTAGCAACAAACAAACCTAGCACAAACAATAACACACCATTCAAGTGTTTATTGAAAACTATTTCCTTTTATTGCCGTCAGCGAAGTAAAATCCATAAATGAGCTGCATCGGGTTGTAAGCCGTGCGGTTCAAAGCGTAGGAAAAAGCAGCAGTGTATAGCCTGGCATTTACGGTAAATAAAATGTATGCTAATCCACCAATTTGTTGTCTTTTGTCTAAGTAAGAACCGATAAAGAACCAAAGCGTTAGACGGAATCGGAAGAAACTCTCATCCTTAGTCCTCGCTCAGGCTTGAAGTCAGGGGTGTGGCCAAAACCAATCCAGACCTAAAGTACTAAAGTCGCCTTTTTCTCACCGCAGGTACCGCGGCCTGGGCTCGGCTCGTTTCACTCTGGGGACCCTGGTGCGAATCGCCTCCCTGCGCTCCTACAAGGGTCGTCTGTCCTACCTCCCCCCCGCCACCGTGGCATCCTCGCCCGACGCCACGCCCCCGCCGCCGAGGAGGCCCCTGTCGCGCAGCATCACCGAGGGTCTAGAGGGCTTCTGCAAAACTCCCATCCACCGCACCAGCTCCGACATGGGCATCAGCGAGCAGAGGAGTCTGCGGCGGGGTGAAGGAGAGCGGGAGAAAGAAGAGCGGCAGCGAGAGCGAGAGCGGCGGCGGGAGCGAGCCCGGGGAGGCGGCACGGGCGTGGTGAGGGCCAGCAGCCTCATGGAGGACCGGGAAAAGGAGACGGAGATGGAAGAGGAGAGGCTGAGAGGGGACTGCAACATGTCCGCCGGGGACGGAGCCTTGGCACAGATCGAAGATGAAGAGGGAGGAGCAGGGATGGGGGAGGGACTGGTGCCCGCTGAAGAGGCGGATGGCGAGCCAGAAGGTTGCTACACCTACCAAGACGGAGCCTGTGACACCAAGCCAACCCTCAGAAAGAACTCGGCTCCTTCGAGCCAGATCGCCGACACACTGTTCAGTCAGCCGCTCGCACAGGAAGCCGACGCCGGCGCCTCCTACGGGGCGGAGGACATGGACCTGAACGGGAGCTACGCCTACCCTCTCGACGGGACCCGCGAGCGAGCCCTCACCATCTCCTCCCCCTTCCGTCACTCCCCTTTCTCCTACAAGCCGAGAACTGTGGACCACAACAAGAACTCCTCTCGGCCACGCCCCCTCTCGCTCATGCAGCACTCCCACTCCAACTCCCTTCCCCCGAAACTCCCTTCCCTCTCCCTCTCCCTCTCGCCCACGCCGCCGTCGTCGCCTTCCTGCGCGTCCCCGCGCTCCTCGTCCTTCCTCGCCCCGCGCCCGAACACGCCGGGGTCGCCCTCACTGCGAATGCAGTCCTCCACGTTCAACTTCGACATGGCCGAGCCGAACGGCCCCTTCAAGAACCGTCCTTACGTGCCGCTGCCTTCCAACCTGCCCAGGGATGAGCTGCTGCCCCCGCTCGACCAGCCCCTTCCCACACGGGATTGGGTCACCATCGAGGGGGACTTTGTCCTGGTCCTGGCCCTCTATCAGAGCCACCTGGGAGCCGACCTCCACGCCGCTCCCCAGGCCCGCTTTGACGATGGACTGATCCACCTGACCTTTGTGCGGGCGGGCATATCCAGAGCCACCTTACTCCGACTGTTCTTCGCCATGGAGCGAGGAACCCACCACTCTGTCAGCTCGCCGTACGTGAGCCACATCAGCTGTCGGGCCTTCAGGCTGCAGCCCTTGTCCACGCGAGGGACCCTGACTGTGGATGGAGAATTGGTGCCTTACGGGCCGCTGCAGGCGCAGGTCAGCAACGTCTTATTGTTCCCAAACCACCTCAGAACACACTGGACTCTCCAAGTACCAAGGTTCAAATACGGTAGCGTAGCAGGCCGAAATAGTCATTAAAACAAGTGGTTTGAACAGTAACACTGTTGGAATGCAGGAACATAAAAAGCAAAGGTTTTCTGTGAATCGTCACAAGGTTTTCACACACTGTTGCTGGCCCATTCCTCCATGCAGATCTCCTCTAGAGCAGTGTTGTTTTGGGGCTGTCGCTGGGCAACAGGGACGTTCAACTCCCTCAAAAGATGTTCTATGGGGTTGAGATCTGTAGACTGGCTAGGCCACTCCAGGACCTTGAAATGCTTGTTAGGAAGCCACTCCTTGGTCGTGTGTTTGGTATGATTGTCAGCCACCTTTCATCTTCAGTGCCCTTGCTGATGGAAGGAGGTTTTCACTCCACATCTCAGTCTTTCCTTGACACGGACCAGTCGTCCTGGTCCCTTGGCAGAAAAATATGATGTTTCCACCCCCATGCTTCACGTGTTCTTTGGGTGTTCCTTCTCCTTGACTATTTAGCTTTCATCTGACCATGTGACATTCTCCCAATACTCTTCTGGATCTTCCAAATGCTCTCTAGCAAACTTCAGACGGGCCTGGACATGTCTGACACTGCAGGATGTGAGTCTCTGTGTTACTGATGCTAGCCTTTGGTCTCTGCAGGTCATTCACTAGGTCCCCCCGTGGGATTCTGGGATTGTTGTGATCATTTTGAGGCCTCGGGGTGAGATCTTGCGTGGAGCCCCAGGTGGGAAGGAGATTATCAGTGGTCTTGTATGTCTTCCATGGTCTAATAATTGCTCCCACAGTGGATTTCTTCCCACCATTATTGCAGATTGAGTCTTCCCAGCCTGGTGCAGGTCTACAATGTTGTTTCTGTCCTGTGACAGCTCTTTGGTCTTGGCCCTAGTGGACTTTGGAGTGTTTGAGGTAGTGGACAGGTGTCTTTGATACTGACAACCAGGCCAAACATTAATACAGCTAACCAGTGGAGGACAGGAGTTTTTTAAAGAAGAAGTTACATATCACACGTCTTGTTTGTTCGTAGGTGACCAAAGACTTCTTTGACAGAGGAATTTACCAATTAATTCATTAAAAATCCTACAGTGTGACTTCCTGGATTATTTTCCCCCAATCTGTCCCTCATAGTTGAATTGTACTACTATGAACATTACATCATCTTTTTAAGTGGGACAACTTGCACAATTGATGACTGACTATATACTTTTTTCCCCCACTCTATATATATGTAGACCTGGCAGGCCCAAACGTATTGTGAGGGTCTGCTGGGAGCATCTAGCAGTCTCCTGTCAGAGAGAGTTTCAATTCCCACCTCCAGAAGAACTTTGAACATGTCACGGGGGAGGTGCTGGACATTGAGCCCCAGTGGACCATGTTCCGTACCTCTATTGTCAAGGCGCCCGATTGGAGCTGTGGCCGCAAGGTAGTTGGTGCCTGTTGTGGCGGTAATCCTAGAACCCGCTGATGGACACCAGCGGTGAGGGATGCCGTCAAGCTGAAGAAAGAGTCCTATCTGGTCCTTTTGGCTCATAGGACTCCGGAGGCAGCGGACCGGTACCGACAGGCCAAGCGGTGTGTGGCTTCAGCGGTCGCGGAGGCAAAAACTTGGGCATGGGAGGAGTTCGGGGAAGCCATGAAAAATGACTCCCGGACGGCTTCGAAGCGATTCTGGACCAACATCCGCCGCCTCAGGAATGGGAAGCAGTGCACTGTCAAAACCGTGTATGGTGAGGATGGTGTTCTGCTGACCTCTACTGCGGATGTTGTGGATCGATGGAGGGAATACTTCGAAGACCCCCTCAATCTTCCTATGAGGAAGCAGTGCATGGGGAGTCTGTGGTGGGCTCTCCTATTTCTGGGGCTGAGGTTGCCAAAGTAGTTAAAAAGGTGCTCGGTGGCAAGGCCCCGGGGGTAGATGAGTCCGCCCGGAGTTCTTTAAGGTTCTGGATGCTTTGGGGCTGTCTTGGATGACAAGACTCTGCAGCATCGCGTGGACATTGGGAGCGGTAGCTCTGGATTGGCAGACCGGGGTGGTGGTTCCTCTCTTTAAGAAGGGGAACCGGAGGGTGTGTTCCAACTATCGTGGGATCACACTCCTCAGCCTTCCCGGTAAGGTCTATTCAGGTGTACTGGAGAGGAAGCTACGTCGGCTAGTTGAACCTTGGATTCAGGAGGAACAGTGTGGTTTTCGTCCTGGTCGTGGAACTGTAGTCCAGCTCTATACTCTCGGCAGGGTCCTTGAGGGTGCTTGGGAGTTTGCACAACCAGTCTACATGTGCTTTGTGGACTTGGAGAAGGCATTCGACCTGTAGGGAGTGCCCAGATAGTATGGGGTATCGGACTGTCTGATTGTGGCGGTCCGCTCCCTGTATGATCAGTGTCAGAGCTTTGTCCGCGTTGCCGGCAGTAAGGCCGGCAGTAAGTCGGACACGTTTCCAGTGAGGGTTGGACTCCGCCAAGGCTGCCCTTTTTCACCAATTCTGTTCATAACTTTTATGGACAGAATCTCTAGGTGCAGTCAGGGTGTTGAGTGGATCCTGTCTGGTGGCTGCAGGATTAGGTCTCTGCTTTTTGCAGATGATGTGGTCTTGATGGCGTCATCTGGCCAGGATCTTCAGCTCTCACTGGATCGGTTCGCAGCCGAGTGTGAAGTGACTGGGATGAGAATCAGCACCTCCAAGTCCGAGTCCATGGTTCTCGCCCGGAAAAGGGTGGAGTGCCATCTCCGGGTTGGGGAGGAGACCCTGCCCCAAGTGGAGAAGTTAAAGTACCTCAGAGTCTTGTTCACGAGTGAGGGAAGAGTGGATGGTGAGATCGACAGGTGGATCAGTGCGGCGTTTTCAGTAATGCGGACGCTGTATCGATCCGTCGTGGTGAAGAAGGAGCTGAGTCGGAAGGCAAAGCTCTCAATTTACCGGTCGATCTACGTTCCCATCCTCACCTATGGTCATGAGCTTTGGGTTATGACCGAAAGGACAAGATCACGGGTACAAGCGGCTGAAATTAGTTTCCTCTGCCGGGTGGCGGGGCTCTCCCTTAGAGATAGGGTGAGGAGCTCTGTCATCCGGGAGGACCTCAGAGTAAAGCCGCTGCTCCTCCACATGGAGAGGAGCCAGATGAGGTGTTTCGGGCATCTGGTCAGGATGCCACCCGAACACCTCCCTCGGGAGGTGTTTAGGACACGTCCAACTGGCAGGAGGCCACGGGGAAGACCCAGGACACGTTGGGAGGACTGTCTCTCGGCTGGCCTGGGAACGCCTCAGGATCCCCCGGCAGGAGCTGGACGAAGTGACTGGGAAGAGGGAAGTCCGGGCTTTCCCGCGACCCAACCTCGGATAAGCGGAAGAAGATGGATGGATGGATGAATGTGGTCGAGGTTTCTGTGGTTTATCCGTTATACAGTGCTCAATACCGAGGTCGAGCGGAATATACGTTAGGTCAGGAAAAAACACAAGGGGCTATTTCATCCCTACAAGCCGGTTTCGCAGGTTTCTGTGCTCTTCAGGGGATTTATGTGTATGTATACTTATGTGTATACATACATATACATAATATCAAAGAAAATACAAATAGGAATAAACACATGTATTTATAAAATGTACAAAATATTTCCATTGAATATATTTTAAAAAAGTACTGAAGGGAGTGATCTGAAGTTCAATTATCATGTTTTTCTTTGCAGGTTCACCCTTCCTTGGCCCGCCTCATCGTGGGCGACTCTGGCGTGCAGATCACCAGGTTCTGACTCTCAGCTGGGGAAGAAGTTCTGACTCTCAGCTGGGGAAGAAGTTCTGACTGTCAGCTGAGGAAGAAGGGAAGTTCTGACTGTCGGCTGGGGAAGTAGTTCTGACTGTCAGCTGGGGAAGAAGGGAGGTTCTGTTTGTCAGCTGAGGAAGAAGGGAAGTGCTGACTGTCGGCTGGGGAAGAAGTTCTGACTGTCAGCTGAGGAAGAAGGGAAGTTCTGACTGTCGGCTGGGGAAGTAGTTCTGACTGTCAGCTGGGGAAGAAGGGAGGTTCTGACTGTCAGCTGAGGAAGAAGGGAAGTTCTGACTGTCGGCTGGGGAAGAAGTTCTGACTGTCAGCTGGGGAATAAGGGAGGTTCTGACTGTAAGCTGGGGAAGAAGTTCTGACTGTCAGCTGAGGAAGAAGGGAAGTTCTGACTGTCGGCTGGGGAAGAAGTTCTGACTGTCAGCTGAGGAAGAAGGGAAGTTCTGACTATCGGCTGGGGAAGAAGTTCCGACTGTCAGCCGGGGAATAAGGGAGGTTCTGACTGTCAGCTGAGGAAGAAGGGAAGTTCTGACTGTCCGCTGAGGAAGAAGGGAAGTTCTGACTGTCGGCTGGGGAAGAAGTTCTGACTGTCAGCTGGGGAAGAAAGGAGGTTCTGACTGTCAGCTGGGGAAGAAGGGAAGTTCTGACTGTCGGCTGGGGAAGAAGTTCTGACTGTCAGCTGAGGAAGAAGGGAAGTTCTGACTGCAAGCTGGGGAAGAAGTTCTGACTGTCAGCTGGGGAAGAAGGGAAGTTCTGACTGTCAGCTGAGGAAGAAGTTCTGACTGTCAGCTGGGGAAGAAGGGAAGTTCTGACTCTCAGGTGGGGGGAGGTTCTGACTGTCAGCTGGGGAGGAAGGGAGGTTGAAGAAGGGCGGGTCTTGAGCCAGCCAGGCCTGGCCGGAGCAGGAAGTGACAATGATTGCACAAGACAAGCTCTACCACACGTGACGCCAATGAAAGGCAAGAGTGTACATGCTCACACTCACCTTTGACCTTTGGCTAGG
The DNA here is from genome assembly GCF_033978685.3 of Nerophis lumbriciformis. Taxonomy (NCBI): domain Eukaryota; kingdom Metazoa; phylum Chordata; class Actinopteri; order Syngnathiformes; family Syngnathidae; genus Nerophis; species Nerophis lumbriciformis. The sequence goes on along the minus strand of NC_084551.2, from coordinate 57,026,446 downwards.
AGACGCCCACCTTGACCAATCTCCACACTCACCTTTGACCTTTGGCTAGGAGACGCCCACCTTGACCAATCTCACACTTTCACCTTCCTTTACTCTTTGCCATTCTTCATCCAAACATCTTCTGCTTGCATGGAGGTGGAACAAAATGTCCTTTAAAAAAAAAAAAAAAAAAAAAAGTTTTTTAAAAATCGATTCTTGAAAACGATTCGATTCAGAATCAAGTCAACTTGATGAAAAGGGATGGTCACGATGGAATGAAAGTTCCACAAGAGGTGACAGGTGAGAAAGAACTAAGGTCTTTTCAAATGGATTCTTACAAATGTCAAACTTTTTATTTCTTATCGATTTGTGAAAAGTAGGATTCGATTCTTAAACGTTTCCCGATTCCAACTGACCTTGACAATATTGACGATTATAATGATATTGCATTGAGATGGCCTAAAATGTCTTAAAAAAAAAAAGATTCTTATAAAAAAAATGAAGATAAAATAAATGTTTTCTATCGATTTTTGATCATGATGAATGGATTTAGAATCAAGACGAGCAAGAATCACAATTTGGATGTGAGTCAATGTTCTTGAGAACTATTTGAAATGTGGACAGAACTCTTTTCCACTTTGCATCAGTCCATCCTAGGTGAGCAAAGTGTTTCTGGGTGTTGTTGATAAATTCTTGTGCACCCCTGCGAGGTCACCAAACCATTCAATCTTATTCCTGCTTGACCATTTTTTATTCAGAATCCATTCCCCATTCAAACCCACTCTCACAATAATAATAATAATAATAATAATTACCATGAAATTGCATTGAGGTGGCCTAAAAACGGATTTAAAAAAATATATTTTTACAAGAAAATCATGTTTTTTTCGAATAGATTTTGGAAAATGACGACCAGATTTAGAATTGTGATGAGTAAGAATGGAAAGGATTTTTTGTGTGTAGGTTTCGTTTTTTATTGGCTAATTGTGTGAGTCTGTCATGTTTGTGTCCCACAACTACATGTTTGTGTAGCACAACTACATGTTTGTGTAGCACAACTACATGTTTTGGTAGCACAACTACATGTTGGTGTAGTACAACTACATGTTGGTGTAGCACAACTACATGTTTGTGTAGCACAACTACATGTTTGTGTAGCACAACTACATGTTTGTGTAGCACAACTACATGTTGGTGTAGCACAACTACATGTTGGTGTAGCACAGTCTAAGTAGGGAGATAAATATACTCCAAATTCTACAAAAGCAGTGAAGTTGTCAGGTTGTGTAAATGGTAAATAAAAAGAGAATACAACAAATCCTTTTCAACTTATATTCAATTGAATAAACTGCAAAGACAAGATATTTCATGTTCACACTCAGAAACTTAATTTTTTTTGCAACATGTGCAGAATGTGGCTTGGCATCGTCTTGCTGAAATAAGCAGGGGCGTCCATGATAACAATTAAGCATTAAGGGTGCCTTCACAGATGTGTAAGTTACCCATGCCTTGGCCACTAATACACCCCCATACCATCACACATGCTGCCTTTTGCACTTTCACCCTAGAACAATCCGGATGGTTCTTTTCCTCTTTGGTCCGGAGGACACGACGTCCACAGTTTTCAAAAACAATTTGAAATGTGGACCCGTCAGACCACAGAACACTTTTCCACTTTGCATCAGTCCATCTTAGAGCGAACAACTGTATTTAGTGACAGTGGTTTTCTGAAGTGTTCCTGAGCCCATGTGGTGATATCCTTTACACACTGATGTCGCCTTTTGATGCAGTACCGCCTGAGGGATCCAAGGTGTGTAATATCAAGGCTTACGTGCAGTGATTTCTCCAGATTCTCTGAACCTTTTGATGATTTTACGGAGCTTAGATGGTGAAATCCCTAAATTCCTTGCAATAGCTGCTTGAGAAATGTTGTTCTTAAACAATTTGCTCAGGCGTTTGTTGACAAAGTGGTGACTCTCGCCCCGTCCTTGTTTGTGAATGACTGAGCATTTCATGGAAGCTGCTTTTATACCCAATCATGGCACCCACCTGTTCCCAATTAGCCTGTTCACCTGTGGGATGTTCCAAATAAGTCTTTGACGAGCATTTCTCAACTTGCTCACTCTTTTCTGCCACTTGTGCCAGCTTTTTTCAAACATGTTGCAGGCATCAAATTCCATCCATCCATCCATCTTTTTCCGCTTATCCGAGGTCGGGTCACGGGGGCAGCAGCCTAAGCAGGGAAGCCCAGACTTCCCTCTCTCCAGCCACTTCGTCCAGCTCCTCCCGGGGGATCCCGAGGCGTTCCCAGGCCAGCCGGGAGACATAGTCTTCCCAACGTGTCCTGGGTCTTCCCCGTGGCCTCCTACCGGTCGGACGTGCCCTAAACACCTCCCGAGGGAGGCGATCAGGTGGTATCCTGACCAGATGCCCGAACCACCTCATCTGGCTCCTCTCCATGTGGAGGAGCAGCGGCTTTACTTTGAGCTCCTCCCGGATGACAGAGCTTCTCACCCTATCTCTAAGGGAGAGCCCTGCCACCTGGCGGAGAAAACTCATTTGGGCCGCTTGTACCCGTGATCTTGTCCTTTCGGTCATAACCCAAAGCTCATGACCATAGGTGAGGATGGGAACGTAGATCGACCGCTAAATTGAGAGCTTTGCCTTCCGGCTCAGCTCCTTCTTCACCACAACAGATCGATACAGCGTCCGCATTACTGAAGACGCCGCACCGATCCGCCTGTCGATCTCACGATCCACTCTTCCCTCACTCGTGAACAAGACTCCGAGGTACTTGAACTCCTCCACTTGGGGCAAGATCTCCTCCCCAACCCGAAGATGGCATTCCACCCTTTTCCGGGCGAGAACCATGGACTCGGACTTGGAGGTGCTGATTCCCATCCCAGTCGCTTCACACTCGGCTGCGAACCGATCCAGCAAGAGCTGAAGATCCTGGCCAGAAGAAGCCATCAGGACCACATCATCTGCAAAAAGCAGAGACCTAATCCTGCAGCCACCAAACCGGATCCCCTCAACGCCTTGACTGCGCCTAGAAATTCTGTCCATAAAAGTTATGAACAGAATCGGTGACAAAGGGCAGCCTTGGCGGAGTCCAACCCTCACTGGAAACGTGTTCGACTTACTGCCGGCAATGCGGACCAAACTCTGACACTGATCATACAGGGAGCGGACCGCCAAAATCAGACAGTCCGATACCCCATACTCTCTGAGCACTCCCCACAGGACTTCCCGAGGGACACGGTCGAATGCCTTCTCCAAGTCCACAAAGCACAGGTAGACTGGTTGGGCAAACTCCCATGCACCCTCAAGAACCCTGCCGAGAGTATAGAGCCGGTCCACAGTTCCACGACCAGGACGAAAACCACACTGTTCCTCCTGAATCCGAGGTTTGACTATCCGGCGTAGCCTCCTCTCCATTACACCTGAATAGACCTTACCAGGAAGGCTGAGGAGTGTGATCCCACGATAGTTAGAACACACCCTCCGGTTCCCCTTCTTAAAGAGAGGAACCACCACCCCGGTCTGCCGATCCAGAAGTACCGCCCCCGATGCTGCAGAGTCTTGTCAACCAAGACAGCCCCACAGCATCCAGAGCCTTAAGGAACTCCGGGCGGCTCTCATCCACCCCCGGGACCTTGCCACCAAGGAGCTTTTTAACTACCTCAGCAACCTCAGCCCCAGACATAGAAAAGCCCACCACAGATTCCCCAGGCACTGCTTCCTCATAGGAAGACGTGTTGGTGGGATTGAGGAGGTCTTCGAAGTATTCCCTCCACCGATCCACAACATCCGCAGTAGAGGTCAGCAGAACACCATCCTCACCATACATGGTGTTGATAGTGCACTGCTTCCCCTTCCTGAGGCGGCGGATGGTGGTCCAGAATCGCTTCGAAGCCGTCCGGAAGTCGTTTTCCATGGCTTCCCCGAACTCCTCCCATGTCCGAGTTTTTTCCTCCGCACACCGCTTGGCCTGTCGGTACCTGTCCGCTGCCTCAGGAGTCCTATGAGCCAAAAGAACCCGATAGGACTCCTTCTTCAGCTTGACGGCATCCCTCACCGCCGGTGTCCACCAACGGGTTCTAGGATTACCGCCACGACAGGCACCAACTACCTTGCGGCCACAGCTCCAATCAGCTGCCTCGACAATAGAGGCGCGGAACATGGTCCACTCGGACTCAATGTCCAGCACCTCCCTCGTGACATGTTCAAAGTTCTTCCGGAGGTGGGAATTGAAACTCTCTCTGACAGGAGACTCTGCCAGACAATGCGTTTGGGCCTGCCAGGTCTGTCCGGCATCCTCCGCCACCATCGCAGCCAACTCACCACCAGGTGGTGATCGGTTGAAAGCTCCGCCCCTCTCTTCACCCGAGTGTCCAAAACATGAGGCCGCAAATCCGATGACACAACTACAAAGTCGATCATGGAACTGCGGCCTAGGGTGTCCTGGTGCCAAGTGCACATATAGACACCCTTATGTTCGAACATGGTGTTCATTATGGACAATCTGTGACGGGCACAAAAGTCCAATAACAAAACACCACTCGGGTTCAGATCCGGGCGGCCATTCTTCCCAATCACGCCTCTCCAGGTTTCACTGTCGCTGCCAACATGAGCATTGAAGTCCCCCAGTAGAACGAGGGAATCACCCGGGGGAGCACTCTCAAGTACTCCCTCGAGTGAATCCAAAAAGGGTGGGTACTCTGAGCTGCCGTTTGGCGCGTAAGCGCAAACCACTGTCAGGACCCGTCCCCCTACCCGAAGGCGGAGGGAAGCTACCCTCTCGTCCACCGGGTTGAACTCCAACGTGCAGGCTCTGAGCCGGGGGGCAACAAGAATTGCCACCCCAGCCCGTCGCCTCTCATTGCCGGCAACGCCAGAGTGGAAGAGAGTCCAGCCCCTCTCAAGAGAACTGGTTCCAGAGCCCTTGCTGTGCGTCGAAGTGAGTCCGACTATATCTAGCCGGAACTTCTCCACCTCACGCACTAGCTCAGGCTCCTTCCCCCCCGGGGGGGGGTATAGCTTCTGTAGCCAAAGATCGGACCGCCAAGTGCCCTGCCCTCGGCTCCCGCCCAGCTCACACTGCACCCGACCTCTATGGCTCCTGCTATGGGTGGTGAGCCCATTGGAGGGGGGACCCACGTTGCCTCTTCGGGCTGTGCCCGGCCGGGCCCCATGGGGACAGGCCCGGCCACCAGGCGCTCGCCATCGTGCCCCACCTCCGGGCCCGGCTCCAGAGGGGGGCCCCGGTGACCCGCGTCTGGGCGAGGGAAATATGGGTCCTTTATTTTTATTTGTCATGGACGTCATCAAATTCCAAATGAGCTAATATTTGCAGAAAACTAACAAAAGTTTCTGAGTGTGAACATGAAATATTTTGTCTTTGCAGTCTATTCAATTGAATATAAGTTGAAAAGGATTTGTTGTATTCTCTTTTTATTTACCATTTACACAACCTGACAACTTCACTGCTTTTGGGCTTTGGACACACCAAATACAATCTGACAGTGAAGCAGATTGTATTTGCAAATGTTTGCAAACTGTTTAGGATCAAGACTAAGGAGCACATGGACACTAGTAATACACTAGTAGTACACTAGTAATATACTAGTAGTACACTAGTAGTACACGAGTAGTACTGCACTTGTCAGTGCGGGTGCATTTGAGGCCATATGAAGGATTGTGTGCAATATTGAGAACACAAGTAAAGTATGGAGAAGACGAAGAGGGAGAGCATGGAACATCAATCAATGTTTATTTATATAGCCCTAATGAACATGAGGATGAAGATGAAGATGTTATTGTCATGTGTTGTGTCCAAGCTCCATGTTGGAACCTTCTATGTGGGCCATGTCCAGGTTTACACTGCAGGTCAATGTGGACTCAATCTGAATCATCCAGATGACTGGATTACAACTGATCTTCATCACACTTTGGCCCAAACGCGCACAGGCCCCAAGGTGGCCTCAAGGTGGCCCCAAGGTGGCCCCAGTGTGGCCCCAGTGTGGCCCCTGTGTCACTTGCATGTGTCATTGACTTGAGAGTGTGAATCCTTGGCCACATCACCTTTTAATTCTGATTCACAACAGATTCTCACAATGTATTTATTATGTGCTATAAAAATTATTATTATTATTATGTGGTGTAACAATTGTAATGAAAGTTGTTCAACAGTGGTTGTTAAAGCTCCTTCTGCCTGCATGGACATGGCCTATAAACCATTTCATTTACAATCAAGATGAATAAAAATGCATTTTTTTGTGCAACCCTACACCTAAATGGGGAGACTCCACCCCTAAAATGTCTACCTGGAGAAACCTTTTGGATGACCGATGAGAGATGAGTCAGTGGGGAAAGGACCATGACATGTGCACTTAGCATGTGTGTGTGACCCTGCATCATGCTGCTAGACTTCTACTACTACTACTACTACTACGCACAACACAGCCCTGGTTGTTCCAGCTGCACCACCTGGAACATTCTGTGGTTATTCAAGCTGCACCACCTGGAACAATCTGTGGTTGTTCCAGCTGCACCACCTGGAACAATCTCACTACTAATTACCAAGATGTCTGACTTGATATCCGCAGCTTGGTTGAGCTGGCGAGTCCTCCTAAGTGAACAAAGAGTGTATGTAAAGCTGTCGTCCATAACCAAACTGCTTTTATTACTAAAATGTCTGGAAGTTGTACAATGTACAGTTCATAGTTGTATATGTTTGGAATAAATGTAACTTAAATACATGTTGTTCTTGTTTTTGTGGCAGAATTACTCCTGGAATATAACACAAAGATCTACCAACTTTTGGACTTGGAGGGGCCACATTCAGGGGCCAAAAGCTGACTGCATGTCAAATGTCAAGGAGCTATTTTTTACACACATATTATATATATATAATTGTTTATATATATTTTTAGATAAGGTGCAGGTAGACTGCTAAGTCTTGACCTGAAGACTTTGTGTGTGTATATATATATATACATCCATCCATCCATCCATCTTCTTCCGCTTATCCGAGGTCGGGTCGCGGGGTCAGCAGCCTAAGCAGGGAAGCCCAGACTTCCCTCTCCCCAGCCACTTCGTCCACCTAATATATATATATATATATATTAGGGCTGCAACTAACGTTTAATTTGATAATCGATGAATCTGTCGATTATTACTTCGATTAATCGATTAATAATCGGATACAAGATATATATATATACACACACACACACACAAATGTATATATATATTTGTATGTATATATATATGTGGGTGTGAAAAATGCAGAAAAAACGTCTTTTAATGATTCCGTAATCGTCTCGTGTTTTGGTTATTCCAGATATTTTGTAGTTTTTTTACTATTCTTATTTTTACAGTGCAATTTTGCATTTGCATTATCATTCTGAAATTGTGTAATGCCATCTTTGTCGGTAGATAAAGTCCGATCACTTAAAAAAAAAAAAAAAAAAAGTATCCGCGCTTTTACTTTTAAAAGAAAACTTCCGTTTTCTGCCAATGAAAACACATCCGGTTTGGTCTCTCTGTTGTTCCGGTCTACGGAGGATGTTCATCGTTTTTATTAACGCTTTCAACCCTTTCTGGTTTCCTTTTTTTTATAATTAGGAACAACATTAACATAAACCTGTCGTTTTTACTTTTACGATTTCCACTCATAAAAGAAAAAAAAATCAATGACCAAATAATACACTGACATCAAAAAGCGTTTTGTTTTGACAATCCACTCAGCGGAAACACTTTCTGGTGTAGCTTCCGGTTGTGGCCACCTCCTTTGTGTCTCCGGCCTGACTTAACGTCTACTTTCCCTTTTTTATTTAATTTTATCCTCGGGGTTATATTTGCACATATACCCCCATTTTTCTGCTATTGAATGACAGTCGACTCGGAAATATTCATGCCTAAAAATAAAACGCCGAAAATGGATGACTTGGACTACAGTAAGTGGCTAATTCCATGCTAATGCTAATGCTAATGCTACATTATTGAGTATTATTATGTTGCTCATCAAACATTTTAACACCAGAAGAATAAAAATGTGTTTTCTTTTCTCACGTCTTCATTAAAGACATATTGCTTTAGTGAAGCACGTTGACGCGCCAGCTACACACAATGATAACAATCATTAGCATTTTTTTTTTTAAATATTTATTTTATAAACCTTTATTTATAAATTTCAACATTTACAAACAGTTGAGAAATAATAATCAAAGTAAGTAGAAAAACAGCGCCAGGGGGTTGTAAATTCAAAGTAATATATATATATATATATATATATATATATATATATATATATATATATATATATATATATATATATATAACCAATGTTGCCCAACATTGTTGTTATTGTTGTGGGCGTGGTCTTAGGTCCAGCGTGGCTGTGCCAAATGTATGTTGGGTCAACTTTTTGCGCAGTGGCCAGCACACTTGCCTCTCACACAGACGACCAGGGTTCTTATCCCTGTGCAGAGTACTAATGCCTACATTGGCATAGTGTTGTCCCCGTACCAATATTGTAGTACCGGTTCCAACGTGTATCTCGGTACTTTTCTAAATAAAGGGGACCACAAAAAAATGTCTTTATTTGGAAAAAAAATATTAGTGTACATGAAACATATGTTTATTATTGTAATTTAGTCATGTCAATAGTGAACATACAAACCCCGTTTCCATATGAGTTGGGAAATTGTGTTAGATGTAAATATAAATAGATTACAATGATTTGCAAATCATTTTCAACCCATATTCAGTTGGATATGCTACAAAGACAACATATTTGATGTTCAAACTCATAAACTTTATTTTTTTTTGCAAATAATAATTAACTTAGAATTTCATGGCTGCAACACGTGCCAAAGTAGTTGGGAAAGGGCATGTTCACCACTGTGTTACATCACCTTTTCTTTTCACAACACTCAATAAACGATTGGGAACTGAGGAAACTAATTGTTGAAGCTTTGAAAGTGGAATTCTTTCCCATTCTTGTTTTATGTAGAGCTTCAGTCGTTCAACAGTCCGGGGTCTCCGCTGTCGTATTTTACGCTTCAGAATGCGCCACACATTTTCAATGGGAGACAGGTCTGGACTGCAGGCAGGCCAGGAAAGTACCCGCACTCTTTTTTTTACGAAGCCACGCTGTTGTAACGTGCTGAATGTGGCTTAGCATTGTCTTGCTGAAATAAGCAGGGGCGTCCATGAAAAAGACGGCGCTTAAATGGCAGCATATGTTGTTCCAAAACCTGTATGTACCTTTCAGCATTAATGGTGCCTTCACAGATGTGTAAGTTACCCATGCTTTGGGCACTAATACACCCCCATACCATCACACATGCTGGCTTTTCAACTTTGCGTCGATAACAGTCTAGATGGTTCGCTTCCCCTTTGGTCCGGATGACACGATGTCGAATATTTCCAAAAACAATTTAAAATGTGGACTCGTCAGACCACAGAACACTTTTCCACTTTGCATCATCTTAGATGATCTCGGGCCCACAGAAGCCGGCGGCGTTTCTGGATATTGTTGATAAACGGCTTTAACTTGCACTTACAGATGTAGCGACCAACTGTATTTAGTGACAGTGGTTTTCTGAAGTGTTCCTGAGCCCATGTGGTGATATGCTTTAGAGATTGATGTCGGTTTTTGATACAGTGCCGTCTGAGGTATCGAAGGTCACGGTCATTCAATGTTGGTTTCCGGCCATGCCGCTTACGTGGAGTGATTTCTCCAGATTCTCTGAACCTTTTGATAATATTATGGACCGTAGATGTTGAAATCCCTTTCTTGCAATTGCACTTTGAGAAACGTTGTTCTTAAACTGTTTGACTATTTGCTCACGCAGTTGTGGACAAAGGGGTGTACCTCGCCCCATCCTTTCTTGTGAAAGACTGAGCATTTTTTGGGAAGCTTGTTTTTATACCCAATCATGGCACGCACCTGTTCCCAATTAGCCTGCACACCTGTGGGATGTTCCAAATAAGTGTTTGATGAGCATTCCTCAACTTTATCAGTATTTATTGCCACCTTTCCCAACTTCTTTGTCACGTGTTGCTGCCATCAAATTCTAAAGTTAATGATTATTTGCAAAAAAAAAAATGTTTATGAGTTTGAACATCAAATATGTTGTCTTTGTAGCATATTCAACTGAATATGGGTTGAAAAGGATTTGCAAATCATTGTATTCCGTTTATATTTACATCTAACACAATTTCCCAACTCATATGGAAACGGGGTTTGTAGACAACTTGTCTTTTAGTAGTAAGTGAATAAACAAAGGCTCCTAATTAGTCTGCAGTAACATATTGTGTCATTAAATCGAATCGGTACTTTTTAGAGACGGTATAGTACCGAATGTCCTTAAATAAAATAGTGAACATACTAGTGCAGCCCTTATAGACACTCGTGATTGAGGGCTATATAAGTAAACTTTGATTGATTGCTAGACAACCATGAATTGATTAACGTGGACCCCAACTTAAACACGTTGATAAACTTATTGGGGTGTTACCATTTAGTGGTCAATTGTAGGGAATATGTACTGTACTGTGCAGTCTACTAATACAAGTCTCAATCAAGCAATCAAAACAACTTGTCGTTTAGTAGTAAGTAAACAAACAAAGACTCCTAATTAGTCTGCAGTAACATACTGTGTCATTCAATCGAACCGGTACTTTTTAGAGGTGGTATAGTACCGAATATCCTTAAATAAAATCTTGAACATACTAGTGCAGCCCTTTGAGACACTCGTGATTTAGGGCTATATAAGTAAACTTTGATTGATTGATTGCTAGACAACTTGTTTTTTAGTAGTAAGTAAACAAACAAAGGCTCCTAATTAGTTTGCAGTAACATATTGTTTCATTCTATTATTTTGTCCACATTATAAAGGACAAGCTGTAAAAAAAAAAAGGTTATTAATCTACTTGTTCATTTACTGTTAATATCTGCTTATTCTATCTACATTTCTGTTAAAATGTAATAATCACTTATTCTTCTCTTCTTTGATACTTTACATTAGTTTTGGATGATACCACACATTTAGGTATTGATTCGATACCAAGTACCGTAGTTACTTAGACTTAGATTTCCTTTTAATTTTTAAATGTGCTCAAAAAGTACTTCAACTGAAATCTTTTAACCAAGTTTTATTGAGAAAAAAACCACAACACATTGAAAATGATTTCCTTGTAGGAGAATCATTATTGTAGATAAATCACAGTTTCATTGATTGATTGACTGATTGAGACTTTTATTAGTAGGTTGCACAGTGAAGTACATATTCCGTACAATTGACCACTAAATGGTAACACCCCAATAAGTTTTACAACTTGTTTAAGTCGGGGTCTACTTAAATTGATTCATGATACAGATATATAGTATCATCATAATACAGTCATCACACAAGATCATCACATTGAATTATTTACATTATTTACAATCCGTGGTGTGTGTGGGGAGGGGGTAGGTTTGGTTGTTATCATCAGTCATCAGAGAGAGAGAGAGAGAGAGAGAGAGAGATCAGAAGGCATAAGAAAAAGTATCTGCATTTGATTGTTTACATTTGATTATTAACAATCCGGGAAGGGTGTTAGTTTAGGGTTGTAGCTGCCTGGAGGTGTACTTTTATTGCGGTTTTGAAGGAGGATAGAGATGCCCTTTCTTTTAGACCTGTTGGGAGCGCATTCCACATTGATGTGGCATAGAAAGAGAATAAGTTAAGATCTTTGTTAGATGGGAATCTGGGTTTAACGTGGTTAGTGGAGCTCCCCCTGGTGTTGTGGTTATGGCGGTCATTTACGTTAAGGAAGTAGTTTGACATGTACTTCGGTATCAGGGAGGTGTAGCGGATTTTATAGACCAGGCTCAGTGCAAGTTGTTTTACTCTGTCCTCCACCCTGACCCAGCCCACTTTGGAGAAGTGGGTAGGAGTGAGGTGTGATCTGGGGTGGAGGTCTAGAAGTAATCTGACTAGCTTGTTCTGGGATGTTTGGAGTTTAGATTTGAGGGTTTTGGAGGTGCTAGGGTACCAGGAGGTGCATGCGTAATAGAAAAAGGGTTGAACAAGAGTTCCCGCCAGAATCCTCATGGTGCTTTTGTTGACCAGAGAGGAGATTCTATAGAGAAATCTCGTTCGTTGATTGAGATTTCTCTATAGAATCTCCTCTCTGGTCAATTGAAGGTGAACATGAAACAATACAAGCATTATAAACGACGTAATATGGCAGTAGTTCCACTTTGTTCTTGTCCATTAAAGACCTTGTCCACTTTGTCTGGTATGCTTTAGTTGTTTTGTCTTCTCTGCAGTCCCAGTAGACCTGAGCCCGGAGGAGCGCTCCGAGCTGGAGGACATCCGCCGGAGGAAGGGGGTCCTGATGCAGGAGATCCAGAGGCTCCGGGAGGAGCTCAGGGAGGCCATTATGGAGGTGGAGGGCCTGGAGGCCAGCACGGAGGGCAGGTGAGGACACCTTAATGAAGAAGTGAATTAGTCATCTGTACATTCAACTCATCACTTCCAGCATAAAACACTTTTATAGGGAATAATGACATGTTGACATGCGGGAATACTACAAATAAACATTTAACATGACTTACTGAAAACTTGTTGGCAAAGACAGTGATGAGTAGACGTGGACACCAAGATGATTTTTTTGGTGTAGAATCTTATGTGTGTTCATTCTTAGACATGATGTACATGTCTATATTAGCCTACTATCAAAATGACTTTAAAAGTCTTATATAAGTGTTATAATGAAGACAACACATGATGTAAATGTCTATATTAGCTATATTAGCCTACTATCAAAATGACTTTAAAAGTCTTATATAAGTGTTATAATGAAGACAACACATGATGTAGGTGTCTATATTAGCTATATTAGCCTACTATCAAAATTACTTTAAAAGTCTCATATAAGTGTTATAATGAAGACAACACATGATGTAAGTGTCTATATTAGCCTACTATCAAAATGACTGCAAAAGTCTTATATAAGTATTATAATGAAGACAACACATGATGTAAGTGTCTATATTAGCCTACTATCAAAATTACTTCAAAAGTCTTATATAAGTATTATAATGAAGACAACACATGATGTAAGTGTCTATATTAGCCTACTATCAAAATGACTTTAAACGTCATATATAAGTATCATAATGAAGACAACACATGATGTAAGTGTCTATATTAGCCTACTATCAAAATGACTTTAAACGTCTTATATAAGTGTTATAATGAAGACAACACATGATGTAAGTGTCTATATTAGCCTACTATCAAAATGACTTTAAAAGTCTTATATAAGTGTTATAATGAAGACAACACATGATGTAAGTGTCTATATTAGCCTACTATCAAAATGACTTTAAACGTCTTATATAAGTGTTATAATGAAGACAACACATGATGTAAGTGTCTATATTAGCCTACTATCAAAATGACTTTAAAAGTCTTATATAAGTGTTATAATGAAGACAACACATGATGTAAGTGTCTATATTAGCCTACTATCAAAATGACTTTAAACGTCTTATATAAGTGTTATAATGAAGACAACACATTATGTAGGTGTCTATATTAGCCTACTATCAAAATGACTTTAAAAGTCTTATATAAGTGTTATAATGAAGACAACACATGATGTAAGTGTCTATATTAGCCTACTATCAAAATGACTTTAAACGTCTTATATAAGTGTTATAATGAAGACAACACATTATGTAGGTGTCTATATTAGCTATATTAGCCTACTATCAAAATGACTTTAAAAGTCTCATATACCGGTAAGTGTTATAATGAAGACAACACATGATGTAAGTGTCTATATTAGCCTACTATCAAAATGACTTAAAACGTCTTATATAAGTGTTATAATGAAGACAACACATGATGTAAGTGTCTATATTAGCCTACTATCAAAATGACTTTAAACGTCTTATATAAGTTATAATGAAGACAACACATGATGTAAGTGTCTATATTAGCCTACTATCAAAATGACTTTAAACGTCTTATATAAGTGTTATAATGAAGGCAACACATGATGTAAGTGTCTATATTAGTTATATTAGCCTACTATCAAAATGACTTTAAACGTCTTATATAAGTGTTATAATGAAGACAACACATGATGTAAGTGTCTATATTAGCCTACTATCGAAATGACTTTAAACGTCTTATATAAGTTATAATGAAGATAACACATGATGTAAGTGTCTATATTAGCCTACTATCAAAATGACTTTAAACGTCTTATATAAGTGTTATAATGAAGGCAACACATGATGTAAGTGTCTATATTAGTTATATTAGCCTACTATCAAAATGACTTTAAACGTCTTATATAGGTGTTATAATGAAGACAACACATGATGTAAGTGTCTATATTAGCCTACTATCAAAAAATGAGCATGCTAACAGTTAGCATGTGTCACACATCAAGTTATATGACTCTTGAGGTTTACGGCATACTTGCCAACCTTGAGACCTCCAATTTCGGGAGGTGGGGGCGGGGGGCGTGGTTGGGGGCGGGGGCGTGGTTAAGAGGGGAGGAGTATATTTACCGCTAGAATTCACCAAGTCAAGTATTTCATATATATATATATATATATATATATATATATATATATATATATATAAGAAATACTTGACTTTCAGTGAATTCTAGCTATAAATATATATTTATTTTGTTTTATATATATATATATATATATATATATAAAAGAAATACTTGAATTTCAGTGTTCATTTATTTACATATATACACACACATAACACTCATCTACTCATTGTTGAGTTAAGGGTTGAATTGTCCATCCTTGTGCTATTCTCTGTCACTATTTTTCTAACCATGCTGAACACCCTCTCTGATGATGCATTGCTGTGTGGCACACACAAAAGTGCTTTCATCAAATGCACTAGATGGCAGTATTGTCTGTTTAAGAGTGTCACAACATTGCTGTTTACGGCAGGCGAACCGCTTTACGGTAGACGAAAACGTGACTGTTGTTGTTGTGTGTTGTTACCGCGCTAGGAGGACGTTAATGAAACTGCCTAACAATAAACCCACATAAGAAACCAAGAACTCGCCCTCGATCATTCTACACTTATAACGTGATTGGGCAGGCACGTTGTTTATATTGTGGGAAAGCGGACTCAGGTCCGCATGGAGCTGGAGGGGGCGTGGCCTCCAGCTCCGCCTGAACTTCAGGAGGTTTTCGGGAGAGGCGGTGAATTTCGGGAGTCTCCCGGAAAATCCGGGAGGGTTGGCAAGTATGGGTTTACGCCTGCTTATCATGCTAATGTTAGCATGTTAGCAGTTAGCATATATTAAGTACAAAGTTACATGACTCTGAGCTTAATGGGTAAAAAACTGACCAAGAACAATAGTTTGTTAGCAGTTAGCATATGTAAAGTACCGGTACCAAGAAGTGAAATGACTCTGAGGTCAATGGGTACAACACTTTCCAAAAAAGTTATTTTATTAACGTTAGCATGCTAACAGTTTTTGTGTGTCAAGTGTACAAATGACTACATTATTATGATGACAGGATTAGTAAGACTGACGCTCATGCTGTATGCTGCTTTGTGTCCATTGTTCTCCGGCTCCTACGGTGCTACTACTACTTGATCCATGCCGGCGCAGTAAAACCCTTCTGAAAAGCCGGCACGTGGCGATGGGAAGGAAGAAGTTTAACATGGACCCCAAAAAGGTAGCAAGGCTGAAAGGTCAACCGTCATGTGAGTGCAGCAACAAGCGTGTCTGCGCCGTCTCTGCAGGGCATCGTGTTTCTGGTGGACAACGAGCTGCTGCGACACACGGCGGAGGACATCGCTCAGTTCCTCTACAAAGGAGAGGGCCTCAACAAGACGGCCATAGGAGACTACCTGGGAGAAAGGTGCTCCACTCTTCCTCTCGCAGCTTTTCAGTCTGTGACCGCTGGCACTGCTCCTCTGCAGGGACGACTTCAACATCAAAGTCCTCCAGGCTTTCGTAGACCTGCACGAGTTCACCGACCTCAACCTGGTCCAGGCCCTCAGGTACACTCATCACAGCACAGAACCATAATAGTGTGCGAGTCCAGTCCATAGTGGATCTAACATAATAGTGTGAGAGTCCAGTCCATAGTGGATCTAACATAATAGTGTGAGAGTCCAGTCCATAGTGGATCTAACATAATAGTGTGAGAGTCCAGTCCATAGTGGATCTAACATAATAGTGAGAGTCCAGTCCATAGTGGATCTAACATAATAGTGTGAGAGTCCAGTCCATAGTGGATCTAACATTATAGTGTGAGAGTCCAGTCCATAGTGGATCTAACATTATAGTGTGAGAGTCCAGTCCATAGTGGATCTAACATAATTGTGTGAGAGTCCAGTCCATAGTGGATCTAACATAATAGTGTGAGAGTCCAGTCCATAGTGGATCTAACATAATAGTGTGAGAGTCCAGTCCATAGTGGATCTAACATAATAGTGAGAGTCCAGTCCATAGTGGATCTAACATAATAGTGTGAGAGTCCAGTCCATAGTGGATCTAACATTATAGTGTGAGAGTCCAGTCCATGGTGGATCTAACATTATAGTGTGAGAGTCCAGTCCATAGTGGATCTAACATTATAGTGTGAGAGTCCAGTCCATAGTGGATTTAACATAATAGTGAGAGTCCAGTCCATAGTGGATCTAACATAATAGTGAGAGTCCAGTCCATAGTGGATCTAACATAATAGTGTGAGAGTCCAGTCCATAGTGGATCTAACATGATAGTGAGAGTCCAGTCCATAGTGGATTTAACATGATAGTGAGAGTCCAGTCCATAGTGGATCTAACATAATAGTGAGATTCCAGTCCATAGTGGATCTAACATAATAGTGTGAGAGTCCAGTCCATAGTGGATCTAACATAATAGTGTGAGAGTCCAGTCCATAGTGGATCTAACATAATAGTGAGAGTCCAGTCCAGAGTGGATCTAACATAATAGTGTGAGAGTCCAGTCCATAGTGGATCTAACATAATAGTGTGAGAGTCCAGTCCATAGTGGATCTAACATAATAGTGTGAGAGTTCAGTCCATAGTGGATCTAACATAATAGTGAGAGTCCAGTCCATAGTGGACCTAACATAATAGTGAGAGTCCAGTCCATAGTGGATCTAACATGATAGTGAGAGTCCAGTCCATAGTGGATCTAACATAATAGTGAGAGTCCAGTCCATAGTGGATCTAACATAATAGTGTGAGAGTCCAGTCCATAGTGGATCTAACATAATAGTGTGAGAGTCCAGTCCATAGTGGATCTAACATAATAGTGAGAGTCCAGTCCATAGTGGGGCCAGCAGGAGATCATCTTGAGTGGAGACAGGTCAGCAGCAGAGAGACGTCATCAACTGATGCACAGATGAGTGGTCCACCCTGGGTCCCAACTTTGGACAGCTAGCGCCTCATCTGTGGTCACCTGTATTCATGTATTTAGGTACTTCTGATCAATGTGTTGGGTAATGAAGGCATGGTTCATCTCAGCCAGGGTGTGAGGACATGGCTGTGCGGAGGGTCACTATAGTCCTTGACAGGAACTAATAGCCGAAATCCAGGCTAAAGTCCAAACAAGAGGTGGGGATTACGATTTAGGACAGGGGTGTCCAAACTACGGCCCGACATCTTCAAATTGGACCTCAAGACGTCATGACTTTCATAAGGAATCTTTCCCGCGGGGAGATGACATGCTGCTATTTGGTCGCCATCTACTGGACAACATGAGTTTTTCCTGGACAATGACAAGTGTCCTTTAAACAGCCACATCTACACTTTCATGGCAAATAATGCCAACAAACCTAAAATTTGGCAACTCAGTTTCAATGTCTTTTAACCCTTGTGTAATGTTCATGTTATACCAATACTGAACAGATGTTAACTTATCCCAATAAACATCTGTTCAGTATTTTAACATGAAAGTGTTTGATTGTGAGGCATTAAAAGCCACAACATGCAACGGCTCCATCAGACCCACAAACGCTGGCTGAGTAACAACAATATGAACGTTGCACGGAACATTTCTGCATCCCACAGGGATTCTTCTTTTGTGTTTCTGCACCTGCGCTTCCCACACAACATTGTTTGTCAACACTGTCTGCTCTCATTTTCTCACACATTTGACGCTCTGATGTTCTGTGTACCTACACTCTGTCCTCCTCCTGTCTATGCCTGCTGTCTATGCCTGCTGTGTGTGTGTGTGTGTGTGTGCGTGTGTGTTGTACACAGAACATCAATTTCCACACTTCTATTAGCCCGGGGACGTGCAGACTTGCGTCCTTTCTGATTTGAATGCGTAAAAAGACACACAAAGTGCGTTAACGCCAACACTGATACAGTGTATGCATAATATGATCAAACCTTGGTCCTGTCACATTTTGTACCGACTGTAATCTTTTCATGGGAGACCCGAAAATAATACATTACAGTAATCAAGACCGGATGTAACGAATTCATGAATAATGATCTCAAAATGGGACAAATTGTAGCGTTATTACAGAGATGAAAGAAGGTTGTTTTAGTAACACTCTTCATTTTAATATATGTTAATACTAATTGATATCACATTGATTTTTACATGTGTGCATGCATGTTTTTAACCTTTTTGTAAAGACAATATATGTGTCATAGGAGATTATGCCAATTATCCGCTGACGTCATGACAACCATGCCCTCACCGCCACAGGCCGTCTAGGAGAAACCATCAATCTGCTGTGTTTGCAGACAATTTCTGTGGAGCTTTCGATTGCCTGGTGAGGCCCAGAAGATCGATAGGATGATGGAGGCCTTTGCTCAGAGATACTGTCGCTGCAACCCTGGCGTCTTCCAGAGCACCGGTAACCACACACGCACACGCACACGCACACACACACACACACACACACACACACACACACATTCGCGAACACACACACACGCATGCGCTACTTTGCTAAGTAAAGTGAATGTTTTCTCTCGGGCTGTCAAGTGAATATATTTTTTCATCAGATTGATCACACTCTTGAATTGTGATTAATCATGATTAAGACACACACATTGACAGAGACACACACATTGACAGACACACAATTTGACAGACACACACACATTGACAGACACACACACTTGGACAGACACACACACACACATTGACAGACACACAATTTGACAGACACACACACATTGACAGACACTAACACACACACACATTGACAGACACACACACATTGACAGACACACAATTTGACAGACACACACACATTGACAGACACTAACACACACACATTGACAGACACACACACCTATTGACAGACACACACACATTGACAGACACACACACCTATTGACAGACACACACACATTGACAGACACACACACATTGACAGACACACACACCTATTGACAGACACACACACACATTGACAGACACACACACATTGACAGACACACACACATTGACAGACACACACACATTGACAGACACACACACCTATTGACAGACACACCCACACATTGACAGACACACACACACATTGACAGACACACATTGACAGACACTAACACACACACCTATTGACAGACACACACACACATTGACAGACACACATTGACAGACACTAACACACACACCTATTGACAGACACACACACCTATTGACAGACACACACACATATTGACAGACACACACACACATTGACAGACACACACATTGACAGACACACACACACATTGACAGACACACACACACCCATTGACAGACACACACACACTTATTGACAGACACACACACATTGACAGACACACACACATTGACAGACACACACACTTATTGACAGACACACACTTATTGACACACACGCATTGACAGTCACACACACATTGAACGACACACACACTTATTGACAGACACACACACTTATTGACAGACACACACACTTATTGACAGACACACACACATTGACACACACACACACATTGACAGACACTAACACACACACACACACACACACATTGACAGACACACACACCTATTGACACACACACACCTATTGACACACACACACCTATTGACAGACACACACACACATTGACAGACACACACACACACACACACACACACATTGACAGACACACACACACACACACACACACACACACATTGACAGACACACACACACACACACATTGACAGACACACACACATTGACAGACACACACACTTGGACAGACACACACACACACATTGACAGACACACAATTTGACAGACACACACACATTGACAGACACTAACACACACACACATTGACAGACACACACACATTGACAGACACACACCTATTGACAGACACACAATTTGACAGACACACACACATTGACAGACACTAACACACACACATTGACAGACACACACACCTATTGACAGACACACACACATTGACAGACACACACACCTATTGACAGACACACACACATTGACAGACACACACACATTGACAGACACACACACTTATTGACAGACACACACACACATTGACAGACACACACACATTGACAGACACACACACATTGACAGACACACACACCTATTGACAGACACACCCACACATTGACAGACACACACACACATTGACAGACACACATTGACAGACACTAACACACACACCTATTGACAGACACACACACACATTGACAGACACACATTGACAGACACTAACACACACACCTATTGACAGACACACACACCTATTGACAGACACACACACATATTGACAGACACACACACACATTGACAGACACACACATTGACAGACACACACACACATTGACAGACACACACACACCCATTGACAGACACACACACACTTATTGACAGACACACACACATTGACAGACACACACACATTGACAGACACACACACTTATTGACAGACACACACTTATTGACACACACGCATTGACAGTCACACACACATTGAACGACACACACACTTATTGACAGACACACACACTTATTGACAGACACACACACTTATTGACAGACACACACACATTGACACACACACACACATTGACAGACACTAACACACACACACACACACACATTGACAGACACACACACCTATTGACACACACACACCTATTGACACACACACACCTATTGACAGACACACACACACATTGACAGACACACACACACACACACACACACATTGACAGACACACACACACACACACACACACACACATTGACAGACACACACACACACACACATTGACAGACACACACACTTATTGACAGACACACACACATTGACAGACACACACACATTGACAGACACACACACATTGACAGACACACACACTTATTGACAGACACACACTTATTGACAGTCACACACACATTGACAGACACCCACACTTATTGACAGACACACACACTTATTGACAGACACACACACTTATTGACAGACACACACTTATTGACAGACACACACACATTGACAGACACACACACTTATTGACATACACACACACTTATTGACACACACTTATTGACAGACACACACACATTGACAGACACACACACATTGACAGACACACACACTTATTGACAAACACACACACTTATTGACAGACACATACTTAATGACAGACACACACACATTGACAGACACACACTTATTGACAGACACACACACTTATTGACAGACACACACTTATTGACAGACACACACACATTGACAGACACACACACTTATTGACATACACACACACTTATTGACACACACTTATTGACAGACACACACACATTGACAGTCACACACACATTGACAGACACACACACTTATTGACAGGCACACACTTATTGACAGACACACACACATCGACAGACACACACTTATTGACAGACACACACACATTGACAGACACACACACATTGACAGACGCACAAATAAATGTGGATAGTTCTGTGCAGGATTATACCGAGCATTGTCTCCATACCAATATTTCGGTACTGGTACCAAAATGTATTTAGATACTTTAGCATGTCTCATGACACTATGTGTATGTAATGTCTCATGACACTATGTGTATGTAATGTCTCATGACACACTATGTGTATGTAATGTTGTCTGCATTCCAGATAGTTGTTTGTGTGCCACAACATCTATACCGTTGGCCGTTACAAGCCAGTCATTTCCAGGAGTTATCTCACCTTCTGAGTAGCCTCTGATGTACTAATGTTTTCTAATGTTGTAAAAATGTGTAGAATAAATATTACATTTCAACATTTCTGTCAACAAACATTTGCTTCAGCCTGCCACACATAGTCATTTTGATAGTAGGCTAATATAGACACTTACATCATGTGTTGCCTTGATTCTAACACTTATATAAGACTTTTAAAGTCATTTTGATAGTAGGCTAATATAGACACTTACATCATGTGTTGCCTTCATTATAACACTTATATAAGACTTTTAAAGTCATTTTGATAGTAGGCTAATATAGACACTTACATCATGTGTTGTCTTCATTACCGTATTTTCCGCACTATAAGGCGCACCTAAAAACCTCCAATTTCCTCAAAAGCTGACAGTGCGCCTTATAAATGGACCGATATTGAGCCACAACAGGTCTCGCAACTACGATAACTACGCCGACTTCATTTTCCCCCTTCTACGGCTGCTTACCGTAGAAGAAGCGCTTCTATGGGGGAAAATGAAGTTGGCGGCTGCTTACCGTAGTTGCGAGACCTAAACTATATGGAAAGACCCAAAAATGGCTCCTATTAAGAGACATGCTTAGGACGCAGAGTTTAAACTCAAGGCGATCAGTCACACAGTAGAACACGGGAATAGAGCAGCAGCGAGAGAATTTAACATTAACCAATCTATGGTGCGGAAGTGGAGGAAGCAACATGATGACCTGCGCCAAGTAAAGAAGACTAAACAGAGTTTCCAAGGGAACAAAGCGAGATGGCTATAGTTGGAGGACAAACTCGAACAGTGGGTTGTTGAACAAAGAGCAAGTAGAAGTGTCAGTACAATCACTATTTGTTTTGTTGACATTCCCTTTAGTGCAGCTCCATCTAATGGATGCATAACGTAACCACAGCCTCTACTATAACGTCTATTCTATGCGTCTTATAATGCGGTGCGCCTTATATATGAACAAAGTTTTAAAATAGGCCATTCACTGAAGGTGCGCCTTATAATCCGGTGCGCCTTATAGTGCGGAAAATACGGTATAACACTTATATAAGACTTTTCATTTTTTGCGGCTCCAGACAGATTAGTTTTTTGTATTTTGGGTCCAATATGGCTCTTTCAAGCCCTGTTGTAGGGAATCCCAATCATATTTCCATCATGTGTGTATTGTCCTTGCTTGCAGACACGTGTTACGTGCTGTCGTTCGCCATCATCATGCTCAACACCAGCCTTCACAACCCCAACGTGAGGGACAAGCCTGCAGTGGACCGCTTCATCTCCATGAACAGAGGCATCAACGACGGCGGGGACCTGCCTGAGGATCTCCTGCGGGTGTGCCACACCCTCGTCCTGTTGTCTGGCCAGCAGCGCTAACTAACCCCGGTCTTCTCCTCTCCTTCAAGAACCTGTACGAAAGCATCAAAAACGAGCCTTTCAAGATCCCGGAGGACGACGGCAACGACCTCACGCACACCTTCTTCAACCCCGACAGAGAGGGCTGGCTGCTCAAACTGGGTGAGGTTTAGGAACTTTCTGGAAGTCTGGGCTTGTTTTCTCTGGTGCGCTGGCATTGTCAATCTCATGCATGGCTGAGGTGATGTGTGACTAATATGTCCCCTTCTCTCATCGAAATCTGCTGCTCCCTTCTTTTCTTTCTGCTTCTTCCACCTTCCAACTGCTGCTGCTTCTTTTCCCAGGAGGTATGTACCACTCTCTTCTTTTAGTGCTTACTTGTTTGTACACTGCAAGCTCTTTCAGTCCACAGGGACAAAGAAAGTGAACCAACTCTTAGATGGAGCCAAATATGCCTCTGTGTACAATAGGGATGTCCTGATCCAGGTTTTTGCACTTCCAATCCAATACCGATATTGTTTTTGCACTTCCGATCCGATACCGATACTGACCGATACCGATACTGGCCTATCCGAGCATGTATTAAAGTTTAAAGTTATTTAGCCTACTTAGTTGTCAGAATCATGTTGAAAAGTGTTTTAGTACTCTTGATAACAACTAGCCAGCTGAATTAGGGGAGTTTGAATAATACACAATGGTTAGTAACAAGAAACTGACCTGTTTATTCAAGGATAAACACAAAATAGACAAAATTATACATGACGAACAGAAATGGCATCATTGAAACTAGGGCTGGGCGATATGGCCTTTTTTTAATATTGCGATATTTTAAGGCCATATTGCGATACACAATATATATCTCGATATTTTGCCTTAGCCTTGAATGAACACTTGATGCATATAATCACAGCAGTATGATGATTCTATGTGTTTTGATTGATTGATTGAGACTTTTATTAGTAGGTTGCACAGTGAAGTACATATTCCGTACAACTGACCACTAAATGGTAACACCCCAATAAGTTTTTCAACTTGTTTAAGTCGGTGTCCACTTAAATTGATTCATGATACAGATATATACTATCATCATAATACAGTCATCACACAAGATAATCACATTGAATTATTTACATTATTTATAATCCAGGGTGTGGAGAGGGGCGCCTGATGTAAGTGTCAAAAAGACAGCCAAAAGAGTTTGATATGAGAATAAATCTAAAGTTAAAATATAGGGTAGAAATGCACCCATTTGCAGGAAATGTAGTCTTGATTTTCAAAATGTTCTTTCAAGGCTTGCATGTCTACATTAAAACATTCTTCTTCATACTGCATTAATATATGCTACTTTTAAACTTTCATGCAGAGAAGGAAATCACAACTAAATAGATCACTAATTTTTTCAGACGGTGTTGATGTGGAAATGTTTGCCTCAGCATTTTGATGGTGTGGACGTGTGGCACCGAATGGAGATAAGCGTCTCGACAGACCTTACAATATTTGAACAATGATGACGAAAACTGTTTTCTCTGTCGTGTCCGTGTGTCGAAAATTGTTATGCGCTTATTTTTTTATTTGATTTTGTGCGTGGCATATAATTGCTATGCACACAGGCGCGCACCTTAGAGAGAACGTTGGTCACACGGCTGCGCTAGCATCACAGCTAACGTTAGCCATGCTGCTACCTCTCTGCTTCGGGAGGGCGTATACATATGTGACGTATGACGTGACAGTATGTGACGTGTGTAAGAAGGTGCACTTGCTGTCTGTGAGAGGGAGACAGGAAAGAGTGAGACGAGCCTGTCGTGTAATGCCAGCAGCTAAAAGCAACTGCGTGAGATTCCACAGACCTGTGGATGTGTTGAAGGTGTGCTGGAAAATGCGGAACGGAAATTAGGGAGCAGCAGAAAAGTGGAATGTATTATTTAAATCGGTGCGTTGGAAAACACGGACCGGAGTTTTTTTTTAAACTGGATCTGGATCGGCATTTTCCCATGCCTAGCCGATACGCATTTTTTGGCAAATATCGGCGGCCGATCCGATCCAAATATCGGATTGGGACATCCCTAGTGTACAAGCCATCTTTTTGTGTCACGCCTGCAGACAAAAGGCAGGGCGCAGCATTTTGGCGGAGGTGGAGCTATGGCTGGGTGTTATGGATGAAAAAGTATATCTCAATATATATTTTTACTTCAACTCGATATGTCAAAAGTGTACGTACACTTGTAAAGAACATCATGTCATGGCTATCTTGACTTTACAATCATTTCTTATTTTGTTGTGATGTAGTGATTGGAGCACATACTTGTTGGTCACAAAAAACATTCATGAAGTTTGCTTCTTTTATGAATTTATTATGGCTCTACTGAAAATGTGAGGGTCAAAAGTATACATACAGCAATGTTAATATTTGCTTACGTGTCCCTTGGCAAGTTTACCTGCAATAAGGCGCTTTTGGTAGCCATCCACAAGTTTCTGCTTGACCACTTGACCACTAAATTGCTGCAGTTCAGCTAAATGTGTTGACATGGACTTGTTTCTTCAGCATTGTCCACACCTTTAAGTCAGCCATTCTAAAACCTTCATTGTAGCCCGATTTAGCCATTCCTTTACCACTTTTGACGTGTGTTTGGGGTACAAATGTCCGATAATGTCGGCCTGATGATATTATCGGCCGATAAATGCTTTAAAATGTAATTATCGGTATCGGTTTCAACCTCCCGATTTTCCCGGGAGACTCCCGAATTTCAGTGCGCCTCCCGAAAATCTCGCGGGGCAACCATTCTCGAACACCACCCAGACAACAATATTGGGGGCGTGCCTTAAAGGCACTGCCTTTAGCGTCCTCTACAACCTGTCGTCACGTCCGCTTTTCCTCCATTCAAACAGCGACACACATAATAACACATAATATCCACGGCTTTTCACACACACAAGTGAATGCAATCATACTTGGTCAACAGCCATACAGGTCAGACTGAGGGTGGCCGTATAAACAACTTTAACACTGTTACAAATATGCGCCACACTGTGAACCCACACCAAACACGAATGACAAACACATTTCGGGAGAACATCCGCACCGTAAAACAACATAAACACAACAGAACAAATACCCAGAATCCCTTGCAGCACTAACTCTTCCGGGACGCTACAATATACACCCCCCGCTACCACCAAACCCCGCCCACCTCAAACCCCCCCCCCATTTCCCGATTTCGGAGGTGTCAAGGTTGGCAAGTATGCTCTAGTATACTCTGGACTGAAGCTGTGTGCCTTCATTGGTTTTGTAGCTGTTGTTTTGAGGCATGTTTAAAAAAAATAAAAATAATAATGCACTTTGTGAAAGTCAAAGTATAGTATTTCCCATAGTTGTAGTGGGTATCAGGATTAACTCAGGGAGAGCATGTCCCAAATTTCCAAAAAATAATGCACTTTGTGACTTCAATAATAAATATGGCAGTGCCATGTTGGCACTTTTTTCCATAACTTGAGTTGAAGTTGTTCTCTTATTTTGGAAAACCTTGTTTGTGATTGATTGATTGAAACTTGTATTAGTAGATTGCACAGTACAGTACATATTCCGTACAATTGACCACTAAATGGTAACACCCCAATACGTTTTCAACTTGTTTTACGTTTAAGTCCACGTTAATCAATTCATGGTAAAGTTACATTGTTTAATGCATCCAGCGGGGCATCACAACAAAATGAGGCATAATAATGTGTTAATTCCACCACTGTATATATTGGTATCGCTTGATATCGGAATCGGTAATTAAGAGTTGGACAATATCGGAATATCGGACATCGGCAAAAAAGCCATTATCGGACATCTGTAGTTTGGGGGTCATTGTCCTGTTGGAACACCCAACTGCGCCCAAGACCCAACCTCCGGGCTGATGATTTTAGCTTGTCCTTTTTCATAACATGTTTAGTTATTCATTGTCCTCCAGTGATAATGATACTGGGAAGAAAAGCAGTATATTTGCTGCCATGGAGGCGAGAATTAATTAAGTAAAAGCTGCAACATTTATTATCATGATATGAGGATAGTTTTACAAATCTCTATCTTTGGCCAAATTGATATCATTTATATTGTCTAAATCGCACCAACATACTTGCTGCCTCGTGATAATGAGGAGGCTGATAACATTACAACAAGGAGTGGGTACCATTCAGTACTTTTTATGGTAGTACTGATTCATGTAAGAGGAGAGGGTGTCATATACTAGCACCTTTGTGTCATCAGACTCAAAACACTTTGAGTTTTCATAGTGCAAGCAAGCCCGCCTGATAGAAAACACTCCAAAGGCTCCAATTTTTTAAATTTGCTAGCTTGATGCTAATTTACATGGGATATGCCATATACATGCTACTGATTAGCATCGGAGATTTTACATGGCGACTTCAAAATGACTAAGACGCACGTTACAATCAAACAGCTGCTGTGTAATATGTACAATACTTACAGTACAAACACTTTGTGGGGCGCAACAAAAGACAAGACAGGCATATTCAACTTGATGGCAAGGACTACTTCCCGACTACGGCAACACACCGAGGACAAACTGAAATGAATGCATGCTTGCAAATGATGCTCAGAAGTGTAAGAAAACAGTTATTATCAGCTGGTTGTTGCATGTTACAGTAAAATGACTTTTGGTTATTGTGTGAATGTTTCAAACATTCACACAATAATATGCAGAATTCATCTATTTATTCAACTTCTTCTTCTTCTCCAGATTTTGGCGCGTTCTGCCTTCCACATTTTTTATCCGATTCAAAGCGTTCCAACTTCAAACTGTTCAGCCTATTCGGAAGTTGCGGGTTTTCTTTTGACGAATTCCAAAAAATTCCCAGATTTCCCAGAATTCCAGGTTTTCTGGGACATTTTTCCCATTCAAAATTAATTTTCCACATTTTTCAACCTATTCAAACCATTCCACATTCCACCATCCTGGAAATTTAAACTACATGTTTTCCAAGTTAAAAACATTTCCAGGATTTTCCAGAATTCCTGGTTTTCCAAAGCCCTATTTCCACCCTTTTTCCTGGCGACTACTCCTCCCACTTCAACCGTTCTACCGTCCAAACATTCCTCTTAATCAGGACAAAAAACTAAGTTGTTTTTTGAACTGGAAAAATTCCCGCTTTTCCAGGAATTTCTTAATTTCTCAATTCAACATGTTACTACTTCAACATTTCTCCACCGATTTCAAAAATTCCGACACCAACCATTTCAACTCATTCAGACCATTCAAGTTATTTTTTTACCATTTTCAAAAAAAATTCCCGCTTTTCCCGAAATTCCCAAATTTGGGGGAAATTCCCATTGAAATTGATGTGACATTCTTCAAAGTTCCACAACTCCCACATTTTTCATCTGATTCAAACTGTTCACACATCATAATATTAGTGTATAAGTGTAGCAACTATTAAGTGTAGCTAGTTTACCAACTGTACTAAATATAGCAACTATTAGTGTAGCAAGTGTACCAACAATACTAATTTACCAAATGTAGCAAATGATGAGTATATTTAGTTGACCAACTTTACTAAATGTAGCAACTATTAAGTGTAGCAAGTGTACTAAATGTAGCAACTATTAATTGTAGCAAGTGTACCAACTGTACTAAGTGTACCAAATGTAGCAACTATTAAGTGTACCAACTGTACTAAATGTAGCAACTATTAAGTGTAGCAAGTGTACCAACTGTACTAAGTGTACCAAATGTAGCAACTATTAAGTGTACCAACTGTACTTAATGTAGCAACTATTAAGTGTAGCAAGTGTACCAACTGTACTAAGTGTACCAAATGTAGCAACTATTAAGTGTAACAAGTGTACCAACTGTACTAAATGTAGCAACTATTAAGCGTAGCAAGTGTACCAACAATACTAAGTTTACCAAATGTAGCAAATGATGAGTGTATTTAGTTTACCAACTTTACTAAATGTAGCAACTATTAAGTGTAGCAAGTGTACTAAATGTAGCAACTATTAAGTGTAGCAGGTGTACCAACTGTACTAAGTGTACCAAATGTAGCAACTATTAAGTGTAGCAAGTGTACCAACTGTACTAAATGTAGCAACTATTAAGTGTAGCTAGTGTACCAACTGTACTATGTGTACCAAATGTAGCAACTATTAAGTGTAGCAAGTGTACCAACTGTACTAAGTGTACCAAATGTAGCAACTATTAAGTGTAGCAAGTGTACCAACTGTACTAAATGTAGCAACTATTAAGTGTCGTTAGTGTACCAACTGTACTAAGTGTACTAAATGTAACAACTATTAAGTGTAGCAAGTGTACTAAGTGTACCAAATGTAGCAACTATTAAGTGTAGCTAGATTACCAACTGTACTAAATATAGCAACTATTAAGTGTAACAAGTGTACCAACAATACTAAGTTTACCAAATGTAGCAACTATTAAGTATAGCAAGTGTACCAAATGTAGTAACTATTAAGTGTACTTAATATAGCAACTATTAAGTGTAGCAAGTGTACCAACTGTACTAAGTGTACCAAATGTAGCAACTATTAAGTGTAGCAAGTGTACCAACTGTACTAAGTGTACCAAATGTAGCAACTATTAAATGTAGCAAGTGTACCAACTGTACTAAGTGTACAAAATGTAGCAACTATTAAGTGTAGCAAGTGTACCAACTGTACTAAGTGTACCAAATGTAGCAACTATTAAGTGTAGCAAGTGTACCAACTGTACTAAATGTAGCAACTATTAAGTGTAGCTAGTGTACCGACTGTACTAAGTGTACCAAATGTAGCAACTATTAAGTGTAGCTAGTTTACCAACTGTAATAAATATAGCAACTATTAAGTGTAGCAAGTGTACCAACAATACTAAGTTTACCAAATGTAGCAAATGATGTGTATTTAGTTCACCAACTGTATTAAATGTAGCAACTATTTGAGGAACAAGTGTAATAAATGTAGCAACTATTAAGTGTAGCTAGTTTACCAACTGTAATAAATATAGCAACTATTAAGTGTAGCAAGTGTACCAACAATACTAAGTTTACCAAATGTAGCAAATAATGTGTATTTAGTTCACCAACTGTATTAAATGTAGCAACTATTTGGGGAACAAGTGTACTAAATGTAGCAACTATTAAGTGTAGCAAGTGTACCAACTGTACTAAGTGTACCAAATGTAGCAACTATTAAGTGTAGCCAGTGTACCAACTGTACTAAGTGTACTAAATGTAGCAACTCTTAAGTGTAGCAAGTGTACTAAGTGTACCAAATGTAGCAACTATTAAGTGTAGCAATTGTACCAACTGTACTAAGTGTACCACATTTAGCAACTGATGAGTGTAATTAGTTTACCAACTGTACTAAATGTAGCAACTATTAAGTGTAGCAAGTGTACCAACTGTACTAAGTGTACCAAATGTAGCAAAAATTAAGTATAGCAAGTGTACCAACTGTACTAAGTGTACCAAATGTAGCAACTGATGAGTGTAATTAGTTTACCAACTGTACTAAATGTAGCAACTGTTAAGTGTAGCAAGTGTACCAACTGTACTAAGTGTACCAAATGTAGCAACTATTAAGTATAGCAAGTGTACCAACTGTACTAAGTGTACCAAATGTAGCAACTGATGAGTGTAATTAGTTTACCAACTGTACTAAATGTAGCAACTCTTAAGTGTAGCAAGTGTACTAAGTGTACCAAATGTAGCAACTATTAAGTGTAGCAAATGTACCAACTGTACTAAGTGTACCACATTTAGCAACTATTATGTATAGCAAGTTTACCAACTGTACTAAATGTAGCAACTATTAAGTGTAGCAAGTGTACCAACTGTACTAAGTGTACCAAATGTAGCAACTATTAAGTATAGCAAGTGTACCAACTGTACTATATGTAGCAACTATTAAGTGTAGCAAGTGTACTAAGTGTACCAAATGTAGCAACTATTAAGTGTAGCAAATGTACCAACTGTACTAAGTGTACCACATTTAGCAACTATTATGTATAGCAAGTTTACCAACTGTACTAAATGTAGCAACTATTAAGTGTAGAAAGTGTACCAACTGTACTAAGTGTACCAAATGTAGCAACTATTAAGTATAGCAAGTGTACCAACTGTACTATATGTAGCAACTATTAAGTGTAGCAAGTGTACTAAGTGTACCAAATGTAGCAACTATTAAGTGTAGCAAATGGTACCAACTGTACTAAGTGTACCAAATGTAGCAACTCTTAAGTGTAGCAAGTGTACTAAGTGTACCAAATGTAGCAACTATTAAGTGTAGCAATTGTACCAACTGTACTAAGTGTACCACATTTAGCAACTGATGAGTGTAATTAGTTTACCAACTGTACTAAATGTAGCAACTATTAAGTGTAGCAAGTGTACCAACTGTACTAAGTGTACCAAATGTAGCAAAAATTAAGTATAGCAAGTGTACCAACTGTACTAAGTGTACCAAATGTAGCAACTGATGAGTGTAATTAGTTTACCAACTGTACTAAATGTAGCAACTGTTAAGTGTAGCAAGTGTACCAACTGTACTAAGTGTACCAAATGTAGCAACTATTAAGTATAGCAAGTGTACCAACTGTACTAAGTGTACCAAATGTAGCAACTGATGAGTGTAATTAGTTTACCAACTGTACTAAATGTAGCAACTCTTAAGTGTAGCAAGTGTACTAAGTGTACCAAATGTAGCAACTATTAAGTGTAGCAAATGTACCAACTGTACTAAGTGTACCACATTTAGCAACTATTATGTATAGCAAGTTTACCAACTGTACTAAATGTAGCAACTATTAAGTGTAGCAAGTGTACCAACTGTACTAAGTGTACCAAATGTAGCAACTATTAAGTATAGCAAGTGTACCAACTGTACTATATGTAGCAACTATTAAGTGTAGCAAGTGTACTAAGTGTACCAAATGTAGCAACTATTAAGTGTAGCAAATGTACCAACTGTACTAAGTGTACCACATTTAGCAACTATTATGTATAGCAAGTTTACCAACTGTACTAAATGTAGCAACTATTAAGTGTAGAAAGTGTACCAACTGTACTAAGTGTACCAAATGTAGCAACTATTAAGTATAGCAAGTGTACCAACTGTACTATATGTAGCAACTATTAAGTGTAGCAAGTGTACTAAGTGTACCAAATGTAGCAACTATTAAGTGTAGCAAATGGTACCAACTGTACTAAGTGTACCAAATGTAGCAACTATTAAGTGTAGCCAGTGTACCAACTGTACTAAGTGTACTAAATGTAGCAACTCTTAAGTGTAGCAAGTGTACTAAGTGTACCAAATGTAGCAACTATTAAGTGTAGCAAGTGTACCAACTGTACTAAGTGTACCACATTTAGCAACTGATGAGTGTAATTAGTTTACCAACTGTACTAAATGTAGCAACTATTAAGTGTAGCAAGTGTACCAACTGTACTAAGTGTATCAAATGTAGCAACTATTAAGTATAGCAAGTGTACCAACTGTACTAAGTGTACCAAATGTTGCAACTGATGAGTGTAATTAGTTTACCAACTGTACTAAATGTAGCAACTATTAAGTGTAGCAAGTGTACCAACTGTACTAAGTGTACCAAATGTAGCAACTATTAAGTATAGCAAGTGTACCAACTGTACTAAGTGTACCAAATGTAGCAACTGATGAGTGTAATTAGTTTACCAACTGTACTAAATGTAGCAACTACTACATATTACCACAATAACACACACCAAATTACCGTGGGTACGGTGGAAGAAGGGTTAGTGCATCTGCCTCACAATACGAAGGTCCTGAGTAGTCTTGGGTTCAATCCCGGGCTCGGGATCTTTCTGTGTGGAGTTTGCATGTTCTCCCCGTGACTGCGTGGGTTTCCTCCGGGTACTCCGGCTTCCTCCCACCTCCAAAGACATGCACCTGGGGATAAGTTGATTGGCAACACTAAATTGGCCCGAGTGTGTGGATGTGAGTGTGAATGTTGTCTGTCTATCTGTGTTGGCCCTGCGATGAGGTGGCGACTTGTCCAGGGTGTACCCCGCCTTCCGCCCGATTGTAGCTGAGATAGGCTCCAGCGACCCCAAAAGGGAAAAAGCGGTAGAAAATGGATGGATGGAAATTACCGTGAGTAGTCACCGTATAGATTCAAATGTGAAAGGTACCATCCCGAACGACTACAAATGTCGACATAAACGGAGCATTTTACTTTGTGTTTAAATGTGACGTGGACAGAAGCGGTGGAGATAACAATAGTAACAATAATAGGATAAGAACACATGAAGTGTGTGTGTACTTGGTCCTCATTGTCTCTATGTGGGATGTTTCAGGGGGACGAGTGAAGACCTGGAAAAGACGATGGTTCATCCTCACAGACAACTGCCTCTACTACTTTGAATACACAACAGTAAGCCTGCATCACTTCCTGTGATACAACTGTCACAGTCGCCACCTCATGGCAGGGCCAACGCACATTGATGACTCAGTTTATCATCACAACCCGGGAGAGCTACTTGTGGCAGCAGCCGTACGTGACACAAAGTTGGGGCGTTCCTCCACCGTCTCGGGTGGAGGGCCAGGGTACACCCTGGACAAGGGTTAGGGTTAGGGCCAGGTTACACCCTGGACAAGGGTTAGGGTTAGGGCCAGGGTACACCCTGGACAAGAGTTGGGGTTAGGGCCAGGTTACATCCTGGACAACGGTTAGGGCCAGGGTACACCCTGGACAAGAGTTAGGGTTAGGGCCAGGGTACACCCTGGACAAGGGTTAGGGTTAGGGCCAGGGTACACCCTGGACAAGAGTTAGGGTTAGGGCCAGGGTACACCCTGGACAAGAGTTAGGGTTAGGGCCAGGGTACACCCTGGACAAGGGTTAGGGTTAGGGCCAGGTTACACCCTGGACAAGAGTTAGGGTTAGGGCCAGGGTACACCCTGGACAAGAGTTAGGGTTAGGGCCAGGTTACACCCTGGACAAGGGTTAGGGTTAGGGCCAGGGTACACCCTGGACAAGAGTTAGGGTTAGGGCCAGGGTACACCCTGGACAAGGGTTAGGCTTAGGGCCAGGGTACACCCTGAACAAGAGTTAGGGTTAGGGCCAGGGTACACCCTGGACAGGAGTTAGGGTTAGGGCCAGGGTACACCCTGGACAAGGGTTAGGGTTAGGGCCAGGTTACACCCTGGACAAGGGTTAGGGTTAGGGCCAGGTTACACCCTGGACAAGGGTTAGGGCCAGGGTACACCCTGGACAAGAGTTAGGGTTAGGGCCAGGGTACACCCTGGACAAGAGTTAGGGTTAGGGCCAGGTTACACCCTGGACAAGGGTTAGGGTTAGGGCCAGGGTACACCCTGGACAAGGGTTAGGGTTAGGGCCAGGTTACACCCTGGACAAGAGTTAGGGTTAGGGCCAGGGTACACCCTGGACAAGAGTTAGGGTTAGGGCCAGGGTACACCCTGGACAAGGGTTAGGGTTAGGGCCAGGTTACACCCTGGACAAGTCGCCACCTCATGGCAGGGCCAACGCAGATTGATGACTCAGTTCATTATTACAACCCAGGAGAGCTTCTTGGGGCAGCAGCCGTACGTGACACAAAGTTGGAAGGACCACCTGTGAGTGTGTCCACAGCGTGTAGAAACATGCGTACGTACACAAGGAAGGTGAATGCAGGAAAGTAATACAGACTGGGAACAAAGATGGAGTGATATCATTTCCTGTCTGCTTTGACAGTGGAAAGAATTGTCCTCAGAGGAAGATTACGTTTGAAATAAAAATGTTTACATGAAATAGATTTCCATATTTTCCATAGGTCATAGAAAGGATCGATATCGACCGATACAAAAACCGTATATCGCGATACAGTTTTTGGCCATATTGCCCCGCCCTACACCAAACAGGAAGCGTGGCAAAATAAGAGCGCAGAACTGGAACTAATGTTAATTGGCACAAAGGGCAAACCCTCTCATCATACGCAGCATGACCAAGCTAGCACTTTGATAAAGAAGGTGAGAAAAGAAAGAACTAAAAATTACGACTTCAATGAATACAAAAGTGATGTTAAATATTCATTTATATATTTAATTCATTTCTTCAAGAATCATAAATAATCCTCATCGACTGTCATGCTGCTTATGTGATTATGTCATCTAATAGTCCAAGTAATTATGTAATAACTATAATGTAAAAAATAATGTTGTAATGTAATTTAATAATGGCATTGTAATAATATATTGTACTAATGTATTAAAGTTATTATGTAATATTGTAATGTAATAAAATAATTATGTAACATTGTAATGTAATAAAGTCATTATGTGATATTATATTGTAATAATGTAATAGTTATTATGTAATATTGTAATGTAGTAAAGTCAATATGTGATATTATAATGTAATAAAGTCATTATAATATTATATTGTAATAAAGTAATTATGTAATATTATAATGTAATAAATTCAATATGTGATGTTATATTGTAAAAAAAGTTGTTATAATATTATATAGTAATAAAGTCAATATGTGATATTATATTGTAATAAAGTCATTATAATAATATTATATTGTAATAAAGTCAATATAATAATATATTGTAATAAAGTCAATATAATTATATTGTAATACAGTCAATATAATAATATTATATTGTAATAAAGTCAATATAATAATATTATATTGTAATACAGTAATTATAATAATATTATATTGTAATAAAGTTCATATGTGTGCTTGACTAAACAGGACAAGGAACCTCGAGGCATCATTCCCTTGGAGAACCTCAGCATCCGAGAGGTGGAAGACCCACGCAAACCTGTGAGCTGATGTTCTACCTGCACCATCTTGTTACTATGAGATGATGTTCTACCTGCACCATCTTGTTACTATGAGATGATGTTCTACCTGCACCATCTTGTTACTATGAGATGATGTTCTACCTACAGCATCTTGTTATTATGAGATGATGTTCTACCTGCAGCATCTTGTTACTATGAGATGATGTGCTACCTACAGCATCTTGTTATGAGATCATGTTCTACCTACAGCATATTGTTACTATGAGATGATGTTCTACCTGCGGCATCTTGTTACTATGAGATGATGTTCTACCTACAGCATCTTGTTATTATGAGATGATGTTCTACCTACAGCATCTTGTTATTATGAGATGATGTTCTACCTGCAGCATCTTGTTATTATGAGATGATGTTCTACCTGCAGCATCTTGTTACTATGAGATGATGTTCTACCTGCAGCATCTTGTTACTATGAGATGATGTTCTACCTGCACCATCTTATTATGAGATGATGTTCTACCTGCAGCATCTTGTTATTATGAGATGATGTTCTACCTGCAGCATCTTGTTACTATGAGATGATGTTCTACCTGCAGCATCTTGTTACTATGAGATGATGTTCTACCTGCACCATCTTATTATGAGATGATGTTCTACCTGCAGCATCTTGTTACTATGAGATGATGTTCTACCTGCAGCATTTTGTTACTATGAGATGATGTTCTACCTGCAGCATCTTGTTACTATGAGATGATGTTCTACCTGCACCATCTTGTTACTATGAGATGATGTTCTACCTGCACCATCTTATTATGAGATGATGTTCTACCTACAGCATCTTGTTATTATGAGATGATGTTCTACCTACACCATCTTGTTACTATGAGATGATGTTCTACCTACAGCATCTTGTTATTATGAGATCATGTTCTACCTACAGCATATTGTTACTATGAGATGATGTTCTACCTGCAGCATCTTGTTACTATGAGATGATGTTCTACCTACAGCATCTTGTTATTATGAGATGATGTTCTACCTACAGCATCTTGTTATTATGAGATGATGTTCTACCTGCAGCATCTTGTTATTATGAGATGATGTTCTACCTGCAGCATCTTGTTACTATGAGATGATGTTCTACCTGCAGCATCTTGTTACTATGAGATGATGTTCTACCTGCACCATCTTATTATGAGATGATGTTCTACCTGCAGCATCTTGTTACTATGAGATGATGTTCTACCTGCAGCATTTTGTTACTATGAGATGATGTTCTACCTGCAGCATCTTGTTACTATGAGATGATGTTCTACCTGCACCATCTTGTTACTATGAGATGATGTTCTACCTGCACCATCTTATTATGAGATGATGTTCTACCTACAGCATCTTGTTATTATGAGATGATGTTCTACCTGCAGCATCTTGTTACTATGAGATGATGTTCTACCTACACCATCTTGTTACTATGAGATGATGTTCTACCTGCAGCATCTTGTTACTATGAGATGATGTTCTACCTGCAGCATCTTGTTACTATGAGATGATGTTCTACCTGCACCATCTTGTTACTATGAGATGATGTTCTACCTGCAGCATCTTGTTATTATGAGATGATGTTCTACCTGCAGCATCTTGTCTACCAAGTCTACTAATTACACCAACTGTAGTCAATGTACCAAATGTAGCAACTAGAGCAAGTGTACCAACCGTACTAAATGTACCAACTGTAGCATGTGTACCAACTGTACTAAGTGTAGCAAGTGTACTAAGTGTACCAACTGTATTAAGTGTAGCAAGTGTACTAAGTGTACCAACTGTATTAAGTGTATTAAGGGTACTAAGTGTACCAACTGTATTAAGTGTAGCAAGGGTACTAAGTGTACCAACTATATTAAGTGTAGCAAGGTTACTACGTGTACCAACTATATTAAGTGTAGAATGTGTACCAACTGTATTAAGTGTAGCAAGTGTACTAAGTGTAATAAGTGTACTAAGTGTACCAACTGTATTAAGTGTAGCAAGTGTACTAAGTGTACCAACTGTATTAAGTGTAGAATGTGTACCAACTGTATTAAGTGTAGTGAGTGTGTACGCTTGCCAACAGAACTGCTTCGAGTTGTACATCCCCAACAACCGTGGTCAGCTGATCAAGGCCTGCAAGACGGAGGCTGATGGGCGGGTAGTAGAAGGGAACCACATGGTGTATCGCATCTCTGCCCCCACGCCTGAGGAGAAGGAAGAGTGGATCCACAGTATCAAGTATGTCCACCACAACAACAATACTCACAAGTATCAAGTATGTCCACCACAACAATAGTCACAAGTATCAAGTATGTCCACAACAACAACAATACTCACAAGTATCAAGTATGTCCACCACAACAACAATACTCACAAGTATCAAGTATGTCCACCACAACAATACTCAAAAGTATCAAGTATGTCCACCACAACAACAATACTCACAAGTATCAAGTATGTGCACCACAACAACAATACTCACAAGTATCAAGTATGCCCACAACAACAACAATACTCACAAGTATCAAGTATGTCCACAACAACAACAATACTCACAAGTATCAAGTATGTCCTCCACAACAATACTCACAAGTATCAAGTATGTCCACCACCACAACAATACTCACAAGTATCAAGTATGTCCACCACCACAACAATACTCACAAGTATCAAGTATGTGCACCACAACAACAATACTCACAAGTATCAAGTATGTGCACCACAACAACAATACTCACAAGTATCAAGTATGTCCACCACAACAACAATACTCACAAGTATCAAGTATGTCCACAACAACAACAATACTCACAAGTATCAAGTATGTCCATCACAACAACAATACTCACTAGTATCAAGTATGTCCACCACAACAACAATACTCACAAGTATCAAGTATGTCCACCACAACAATACTCACAAGTATCAAGTATGTCCATCACAACAACAATATTCACTAGTATCAAGTATGTCCACCACAACAACAATACTCACAAGTATCAAGTATGTCCACAACAACAACAATACTCACAGGTATCAAGTATGTCCGCCACAACAACAATACTCACACGTATCAAGTATGTCCACCACCACAACAATACTCACAAGTATCAAGTATGTCCACCACCACAACAATACTCACAAGTATCAAGTATGTCCACCACAACAACAATACTCACAAGTATCAAGTATGTCCACCACAACAACAACACTCACAAGTATCAAGAATGTGCACCACAACAACAATACTCACAAGTATCAAGTATGTCCACAACAACAACAATACTCACCAGTATCAAGTATGTCCACAACAACAACAATACTCACACTGTTACGGCTACTCTTGCGTTCCAAAAAGTTCGAAAAAATAAAAATAAAGTAATGCAGAGTAGTCTTGAGGAGGAGGTGTTTGACTCAGTAAATTCCTTAATAAGCACTCGCGGAGATATGTCGAGATTCCAAATTATCATAATTTATTTTCACAAACAAAACATATTCTCCGTGGTTGACTTTCAAAATAATCAAAATAACTTACTTAGCGTGGCTTCAATATAATTTAGCGTGGCTTCCAAATAGTTTAGCGTGGCTTCCATATAATTTAGCGTGGCTTCCAAATAGTTTAGCGTGGCTCCCAAATAGTTTAGTGGTAAACAAACTGTTTCACTCCTCACTCCTTCAACATGATAGACAGACAAAGGGCACCCAGCTGTCCCGTCTTCTTAATTATAGGAGGAGGAAGTGGCTCACCAGTAGGAGCGTGAGCAGCTGAAAACAATCAGTCAATCACAATGAAATCTAAAACATCCAATAATTCATCAACATCATTATTGACATTACCGTATTTGATTTCATTGTCAAAACAATTAATAAATAAATAATATAGATAGGCTCCAACACACACGTATCAAGTATGTCCACCACAACAACAATACTCACACGTATCAAGTATGTCCACCACAACAACAATACTCACAAGTGTCAAGTATGTCCACCACAACAACAATACTCACAAGTATGTCCACAACAACAATACTCACAAGTGTCAAGTATGTCCACCACAACAACAATAATACTCACAAGTATCAAGTATGTCCACCACAACAACAATACTCACAAGTATCAAGTATGTCCACAACAACAATACTCACAAGTATCAAGTATGTCCATCACAACAACAATACTCACTAGTATCAAGTATGTCCACCACAACAACAATACTCACAAGTATCAAGTATGTGCACCACAACAACAATACTCACAAGTATCAAGTATGTGCACCACAACAACAATACTCACAAGTATCAAGTATGTCCACCACAACAACAATACTCACAAGTATCAAGTATGTCCACCACAACAACAATACTCACAAGTATCAAGTATGTCCACCACAACAACAATACTCACAAGTATCAAGTATGTCCATCACAACAACAATACTCACAAGTATCAAGTATGTCCATCACAACAACAATACTCACAAGTATCAAGTATGTCCACAACAACAATACTCACAAGTATCAAGTATGTCCATCACAACAACAATACTCACAAGTATTAAGTATGTCCACAACAACAATACTCACAAGTATCAAGTATGTGCGCCACAACAACAATACTCACAAGTATCAAGTATGTCCACAACAACAATACTCAAGTATTTATTTATCATTTAGTTTAGATTTAACATTTATATTTCGACTTAACATTTAGGTGTAAATGTAACATTTAGATTTTCATTCACACATTTAGATTTATGGTTTAGATTTAACACTTATATTTAGATGTAACATTTATATATGGATGTACCATTTAGGTTTACATTTTAATTTACACATTTAGATTCAAGGTTTAGATTTAACATTTATATTTCAATATTTAAATGTAACATTAATTAGATTCAAACAATTCGCTTTAAGATTTAGATACAGATTACATTTATATTAAGCATTTAAATTGAACATTTAGATTCAACATTTAGATTTATATGTAACATTTGGGTTTAGATTTAACAATTAGCACTCATATTTAGACTCAAGATTTTGATACAACAGTCAGATTTAACATTAAGAGTTTGATTTAACATGTAGATTTATGTTTAGCATTTATATTGATATATTACATTTGGTGTGGCATCAGAGAGTTGGTCACAAACATCAAGGGGTCGGTCACAAACATCAAGGGGTCGGTCACAAACATCAGAGGGTCGGTCACAAACATCAGGGGGTCGGTCACAAACATCAGAGGGTCGGTCACAAACATCATGGGGTCGGTCACAAACATCAGAGGGTCGGTCACAAACATCAGGGGGTCAGTCACAAACATCAGAGGGTCGGTCACAAACATCAGAGGGCCGGTCACAAACATCAGAGGGTCGGTCAGAGGGTTGGTCACAAACATCAGGGGGTCGGTCAGAGGGTTGGTCACAAACATCAAGGGGTCGGTCACAAACATCAGAGGGTCGGTCACAAACATCAGAGGGTCGGTCACAAACATCAGAGGGTTGGTCAGAGGGTTGGTCACAAACATCAAAGGGTTGGTCACAAACATCAGGGGGTCGGTCACAAACATCAGAGGGTCGGTCAGAGGGTTGGTCACAAACATCCAGAGGGTCGGTCACAAACATCAGGGGGTCGGTCACAAACATCAGGGGGTCGGTCACAAACATCAGGGGGTCGGTCACAAACATCAGGGGGTCGGTCACAAACATCAGGGGGTCGGTCAGAGGGTTGGTCACAAACATCAGAGGTGAGGGTCGGTCACAAACATCAGAGGGTTGGTCAAGGGGTTGGTCACAAACATCAAGGGGCCGGTCACAAACATCAAGGGGCCGGTCACAAACATCAGAGGGTCGGTCAGAGGGTTGTCACAAACATCAAAGGGGTCGGTCACAAACATCAGAGGGTTGGTCAGAAGGTTGGTCACAAACATCAAGGGGTCTCGGTCACAAACATCAGAGGGTCGGTCACAAACATCAAGGGGTCGGTCACAAACATCAGAGGGTCGGTCACAAACATCAGGGGGTCGGTCACAAACATCAGGGGGTCGGTCACAAACATCAGGGGGTCGGTCACAAACATCAAGGGGTCGGTCACAAACATCAAGGGGTCGGTCACAAACATCAGGGGGTCGGTCACAAACATCAGGGGGTCGGTCACAAACATCAGGGGGTCGGTCACAAACATCAGGG
Source organism: Nerophis lumbriciformis (assembly GCF_033978685.3). Lineage (NCBI taxonomy): Eukaryota > Metazoa > Chordata > Actinopteri > Syngnathiformes > Syngnathidae > Nerophis > Nerophis lumbriciformis. The sequence goes on along the minus strand of NC_084551.2, from coordinate 56,983,877 downwards.
GGTCGGTCACAGACATCAGGGGGTCGGTCACAGAGGGTCGGTCACAAACATCAAAGAGTCGGTCACAAACATCAAAAGGTTGGTCACAAACATCAAAGGGTTGGTCACAAACATCAAAGGGTTGGTCACAAACTGGGTAAAAAGCTGCTCAACCAACAGGAAGTAATATGTGAAGCTCGGTGCTACATCTACCTTGTGGCGTCCCCCAGGGCTCAATACTGCCACCAAAATACTTCTAATCTGTGAATGGGATATTTGGAAAGTTAGTGTTTTGTTCAAGCTAATACAAATAATAACAGAAGAAAGTAATAAAACAAATAGAAACAGAATATCTTTGAATGTCAGTCAAAGTCAAATAATGTGAAAATAATACAAACTTTGAAAGAGTAAAATGCAAAGAGTGTATATAAAGATGTCAACAATATGTACTTGATATTCTCTACTACTCGCCACTCTTAGCATATCTGAGTTATTGTGCAGAAATATGTACAAAAGTACACTTATGTTACAAAATCATCTTATTCATGATGCGGACACGTTTGTTACTGGATACTTTCTAATATGCCTTGCAGACTTTGTGCACCTATTTGTTTACTTTTATAGTCCAGCTGGTGTGCTATTATGTGCTCAGCTGTTGTGTAGCTGCCAGTATGTTCACGCACTTGAAGTGGCAAATGTTTGTTGTCCTCAGATCGGCCGTCAGTGTGGATCCCTTCTACGAAATGTTGGCAGCCAGGAAGAAACGCATCTCACTGAAGAAGAAAGAAGAGCAGCCATAGATGGCCTCCCTCCCTCCTCCCTCCCCCCCTCCTCCCCCTCCCCAGCCTCCATCCTTGTGGGACCACCTGGTCCTGATTGGACCTCAGATGAAGAAGAAGGCAGCTGCTCCTAACTTGTAAATATATTTATTCTCTGCTTTCATGCCGCTGCATGTCATGTTCATGCAGCCCTTTGAAGGCGGGGCCTAGAAGACTGAAGGCGGGGCCTGGAAGATTGAGATGACATTTGGAGGCGGGGCCTAGAAGATTGACTTTAGATTTGTAGGCGTGGCTCAAAACACTGACTTTAGATTTGAAGGCGTGGCCCAGAAGATTGACTTTAAATTTGAAGGCGGGACCTAGAAGATTGATTTTTGATTTGTAGGCATGGCCCAAAAGATTGACTTTAAATTTGAAGGCGGGGCCTAGAAGATTGATTTTTGATTTGTAGGCGTGGCCCAGAAAAGTGAAGGCTTGGCCTAGAAGATTGAGATGAGATTTGTAGGCGTGGCTCAAAAGATTAACTTTATATTTGAAGGCGGGGCCTAGAAGAGTGAAGGCGTGGCCCAGAAGATTGAGAGATTGAGACGAGATTTGTAGGCGTGGCTCAAAAGATTACCTTTAGATTTGAAGGCGGGGCCTATAAGTGTGTAGGCTTGGCCTAGAAGATTGAGACGAGATTTGTAGGCGTGGCTCAAAAGATTAACTTTAGATTTCAAGGCGTGGCCCAGAAGATTGACTTTAAATTTGAAGGCGGGGCCTAGGAGAGTGAAGGCGTGGCCCAGAGATTGAGACGAGATTTGTAGGCGTGGCTCAAAAGATTGACTTTAGATTTTAAGGCGGGGCCTAGAAGATTGATTTTTGATTTGTAGGCGTGGCCCAGAAGATTGAGACAAGATTTGTAGGTGTCGCTCAAAAGATTGACTTTAGATTTGAAGGCGGGGCCTAGAAAAGTGAAGGCGTGGCTTACAAGATTGAGACGAGATTTGTAGGCGTGGCTCAAAAGATTGACTTTAGATTTGAAGGCGTGGCCTCGAAGAGTGACATCGTGGCCCAAAAGATTGAGACGTGATTTGAGGGCGTGGCCTGGAAGAGTGAAGGCGTGGCCTAAAAGATTGAGACTTGATTAGAAGGCGTGGCCTAGAATAGTGAAGGCGTGGCCTAAAAGATTGAAAGTGATTTGAAGGTGTGGCCTTGAAGAGTGAAGGCGGGGCCTAAAAGATTGAGACGTGATTAGAAGGCGTGGCCGAGAAGAGTGAAGGCGTGGCCTAAAAGATTGAGACTCGATTTTAAGGCGTGGCCTAGAAGAGTGAAGGTGGGGCCTAGTAAAGAGTGAAGGCGGGGCCTGCCTAAAAGATTGAGAGTGATTTGAAGGTGTGGCCTTGAAGAGTGAAGGCGGGGCCTAAAAGATTGAGACGTGATTAGAAGGCGTGGCCGAGAAGAGTGAAGGCGTGGCCTAAAAGATTGAAGGTGGGGCCTAGAAGAGTGAAGGCGGGGCCTAAAAGATTGAGACAAAATTTGTAGGCGTGGCCCAGTAGATTGACTTTAGATTTGATGGAAGAAAATTAAGTTTTAAATTTGAAGGTGTGGCCTAGAAGAGTGAAGGCGGAGCCTAGAAAATTGAAGGCGTGGCCTAGAAGAGTGAAGGCGGAGCCTAGAAAATTGAAGGCGGGGCCTAGAAGCCAGTAGGTGTAGTAAGCACAAGCATGGATGATTTTAATCTGCTGACTGTGCACATTTACAATTAATTGATTAGTTTCCAGATCAGCAGATTAGTGTGAAGATGCATTTTATTTTGTGACTGATGCATTTTATTTTGTAAGTGAAACTACAAGAATTGTTTACCGCACTTTATGGTTGAGTCTTTAGCGCCCTCCGGTGGTGTGTGTCAGCTAGGGAAGATGATTGATGATGACATTTTGTCTCCTCCGTCCTGCTCCTTCTTCTTGTCTTCTGGAACATTCTTGAAGTGCACAGCTGCCAAAAAGTAAGACAAACAAATGTTACAAAGTGTTTTTTTCTTTGTATTTATTGACTGTGAGATGAACAATTGTGTCCATGTAGCAAAAACACATCATGTGTGACAATAAAGACAAGAACATTCTGACATTCATCACTTCATTTATATCATATAACCTAACATATCATATAACTTAACATCATATATAACCTAACATAATATGATAATATATCATATAAGTGCTCCCCTCAACTCCCAGGGGGTGATCAAGGGTGCTGGGTCAAATGCTGAGAATAATTCCGCCACACCTCGTGTGTGTGTGACTATCATTGCTACTTTAACTTTAACTTAACATAATACAATAATATATCATATAACCTAACATATTATAACATGTAAACTAACATAATATTTCATATAACCTAACATCATATATCTTATAACCTAACATAATATAATAATATATCATATACCTAATATAATATATGGGGCTGCATGTGGACCATCTCCACCCACAGGGGCTGGAGATGGTCCACCCACAGGGGCTGGAGGTGGTCCACCCACAGGGGCCGGAGGGTCCACCCACAGGGGCTGGAGATGGTCCACCCACAGGGGTTGGAGGTGAACCACCCACAGGGGCTGGAGATGGTCCACCCACAGGGGTTGGAGGTGAACCACCCACAGGGGCTGGAGGTGGTCCACCCACAGGGGCTGGAGGTGAACCACCCACAGGGGCTGGAGGTGGTCCACCCACAGGGGCCGGAGGGTCCACCCACAGGGGTTGGAGATGGTCCACCCACAGGGGTTGGAGGTGGTCCACCCACAGGGGCTGGAGGTGGTCCACCCACAGGGGCTGGAGGTGAACCACCCACAGGGGCTGGAGGTGGTCCACCCACAGGGGCCGGAGGGTCCACCCACAGGGGCTGGAGATGGTCCACCCACAGGGGTTGGAGGTGAACCACCCACAGGGGCTGGAGGTGGTCCACCCACAGGGGCTGGAGGTGAACCACCCACAGGGGCTAGAGGTGGTCCACCCACAGGGGATGGAGATGGTCCACCCACAGGGGTTGGAGGTGAACCACCCACAGGGGCTGGAGGTGAACCACCCACAGGGGCTGGAGATGGGCCACCCACAGGGGCTGGAGATGGTCCACCCACAGGGGATGGAGATGGTCCACCCACAGGGGCCGGAGGGTCCACCCACAGGGGCTAGAGATGGCCCACCCACAGGGGCTGGAGGTGAACCACCCACAGGGGATGGAGGTGGTCCACCCACAGGGGCTGGAGATGGTCCACCCACAGGGGCCGGAGGGGCCACCCACAGGGGCTGGAGATGGTCCAACCACAGGGGCCGGAGGGGGCCACCCACAGGGGCTGGAGGTGGTCCACCCACAGGGGCTGGAGATGGTTTGCCCCTCTCCGTAATATCGCTAAAATTCGTTCTATTTTATCCACTAGCGACGCTGAGATCATTATTCATGCGTTCGTTACGTCTCGTCTCGACTACTGTAACGTATTATTTTCGTGTCTCCCTATGTCTAGCATTAAAAGATTACAATTGGTACAAAATGCGGCTGCTAGACTTTTGACAAGAACAAGAAAGTTTGATCATATTACGCCTATACTGGCTCACCTGCACTGGCTTCCTGTGCACTTAAGATGTGACTTTAAGGTTTTACTACTTACGTATAAAATACTACACGGTCTAGCTCCGTCCTATCTTGTCGATTGCATTGTACCATATGTCCCGGCAAGAAATCTGCGTTCAAAGAACTCCGGCTTATTAGTGATTCCCAGAGCCCAAAAAAAGTCTGCGGGCTATAGAGCGTTTTCTATTGGGGCTCCAGTACTATGGAATGCCCTCCCGGTAACAGTTAGAGATGCTACCTCAGTAGAAGCATTTAAGTCCCATCTTAAAACTCATTTGTATACTCTAGCCTTTAAATAGACCCCCCTTTAGACCAGTTGATCTGCCGTTTCTTTTCTTTTCTCCTCTGCTCCCCTTTTCCTTGTGGAGGGGGGGGGGGGCACAGGTCCGGTGGCCATGGATGAAGTGCTGGCTGTCCAGAGTCGGGACCCGGGGTGGACCGCTCGCCTGTGCATCGGCTGGGAACATCTCTGCGCTGCTGACCCGTCTCCGCTCGGGATGGTGTCCTGCTGGCCCCACTATGGACTGGACTCTTACTATTATGTTGGATCCACTATGGACTGGACTCTCACAATATTATGTTAGACCCACTCGACATCCATTGCTTTCGGTCTCCCCTAGAGGGGGGGGGGGGTTACCCACATATGCGATCCTCTCCAAGGTTTCTCATAGTCATTCACATCGACGTCCCACTGGGGTGAGTTTTTCCTTGCCCTTATGTGGGCTTTGTACCGAGGATGTCGTTGTGGCTTGTGCAGCCCTTTGAGACACTTGTGATTTAGGGCTATATAAATAAACATTGATTGATTGATTGATATATATATATATATATATATATATATATATATATATATATATATATATAAACACACACACACACACACACACACATATACATACAAACATATTACATACACATACATACACAGTATCCAACACTTCTTTTCTTTTTAGATTTTTTGGAATCGGTTAGGAATCATTACAAATAATAATTAAGATTAATAAGAACATATATATTTTTGTTGACAACCCTAATAATTATGTACGTGTGATTTCCACATTTTTCTTAAATTGTTAATACATTTGAAAGAATCTCTGACAAAACATGTCATTAAAGGGTATTGTGTGTAGAATTTTGAGAACAAAAATGAATGTATTCCATTTTGGAATAAGGCTGTGACATAAGCAAAAAGTGAAGCGCTGTGAATACTTTCCGGATGTACATTTCAAATATTTTTCTTCTGGTCCTTATATTCCACAGGTGATGGAAAATGTCAATACTTCTAGATGTGGAGCGATATCAAACACTTAGTTTGTTAAAAGTAATGATGATATTTGTAATAAATGATTTCACCTGCTCAAACTCATCAGTGATGGTTTTGGGTTCCTCGTGCCTCTGGAACCACATCATGTACTTGGTGTGAAACCTCCATGATTGCTTCTTCAGCGCCTTGGCAGACAAATACTGAGCCTTGGTGCCCTGAGGGAGCGACAGCAGCCATGATGATGATTACAGCGGACATGATGATGATGATGAGGAGGATTACCTCCAGGTAGTAGAAGATGAAGAAGAGCGTTTCAGTGGAGAGTCGCTGGTAGAACTCGATGGAGTCTGAGTGGTGAGGAGGCATCTGATGGTGGAAGGGCAAGGTGGGGCAGGGGTTCCTCATCAGGTATTGCCTTCAGGAGGAACACAAAAGCATCAAGGTGGATTTGGGCCTTTTTGTGGAGACTCCTCACTCACCGGATCCGCTCCGAGTCAGACGGGTGCGGCATGTGCGTCCACGCCGACTCCTGCATGGCCTGCTGGTACAGCTGGTCTTTGGGGAGGGGGGTGGGGCCCAGCGGGCAGACGCCCAACGAGGGCGGGATGTTGACCTCCGACACGGACGGCTGCGGGGCGGCGGGGGTGCCGGGCGCCGTCGACGACGAGAAGATGTCTGCGGGGAGACCACAAACTGTCATTTCACTAGGTGGAGGGTGGAGTACGTGGTGGCCGTCTACCAGCGCTGGACGTAGAGACCTAGTTCAGCTCTGGTAGTTAACTACATCTTTTTAGAGGTTAGGATTGATGGGTTAGGTTTGGGGTTAGGGTTAGAGTTATGGTTAGGGTTAGGGTTAGGGGAGGGGGGCAAGGGGTTAGGGTTAAATGCACTGTCCGTCTATGGTAAGCCAGGATGGCGCCCAAACCCCACGCAAGGCCCCCGGGGGACCCCGATCAGAAACAACAGGCTTAGGGATAAGGTTGGAATTATTATTATTATTATTATTATAGGTTAGGATTGATGGATATATGAGCACTTCTATAAAAGCATGGTTGGCGGCAGTAGCGAGCTATATGTGGCTAAGCTACATAGCTCAACTACAACGCATACCCGCTTAGTGGCCTAGTGGTTAGAGTGTCCGCCCTGAGATCAATAGGTCGTGAGTTCAAACCCCCGGCCGAGTCATGCCAAAGACTATAAAAATGGGAGCCATTACCTCCTTGCTTGGCACTCAGCATCAAGGGTTGGAATTGGGGGTTAAATCACCAGAAATTATTCCCGGGGGCGGCCACCGCTGCTGCTCACTGCTCCCCTCACCTCCCAGGGGGTGATCAAATGCAGAGAATAATTTCACCACACCTAGTGTGTGTGACAATCATGGGTACTTTAACTTTAACTTAATATTACTACGTGGGTCGTTCTCCCAGGATGCAGACGGAAACTCCGGGGGGCAAAGTGCAGGTAAGGAAAATGATTTATTCCTCATAAATCACACAAAGGGAATAAGCGGTAGGAAATGGATGGATGGATGGAAGGTGCTCAAAGCGCTTTGACACTATTTCCACATTCACACACTGATGGCGGGAGCTGCCATGCAAGGCGCTAACCACCACCAATCAGGAGCAAGGGTGAAGTGTCTTGCTCAAGGACACAACAGACATGACGAAGTTGGTAGAAGGTGGGGATTGAACCACGAACCCTCAGGTTGCTGGCATGGCCACTCTCCCAATCGCGCCACGCCGTCCCTAAAACTTACACAAAACTTAGCACAGGAATCAAAAAGGTAATAAAAAGGTAAGGAGATGGCAAAAAGCCGCTGCCTGACCAGGGCTCAGAAAATCTGCAAAGACTCCTCCCACCCCCACCAAGGACTGTTTTCACTGCTGGACTCTAGAAAGAGGTTCCGTTGCCTGAAGCCAGACTGAGTGTGGCCAACAGCGGGAACAAGTAGCTCTCTGATTAGTGCCTGGGAGCAGGTGAGCGTCCCCAACACTAATCAGAGGCAGGTGAAAACAATCAGTACCCATGGCAACTAAAACAAAAACAGGAAGTGAGGGCAATGGAAAACTAAACAAACATGGTCCGGGCAGCGGATCATGACAGTACTTATCTCTACTGTAAAGTTCACATTTGAATGACAATAAAGGAAGTCTTGTCATGGCGCGGGCTCGAACCCGCTTTTCTCCGGCAGCTGGGTCTGCCAGCTCCTCCGCTGGCAGCGCGCCGAGACACGCCCCGGCTCCCGCTGGCCGCATCACGCCCACATGCCGGCAAGGCTGTGGGCGATCAGCAATCAACACACCTGGGACTGATGAGGACGAGCTGTATTTAGACCAGTGGACCCAAGGATACTCGCCGAAACGTAGTCTTCTGGACTGTAAGCCGATAACCCAGCTTTATGCTCTCTCTGCGTTTTCCCCTCCGTGTTTCATTGTTCTTCCTTGTCGTCCTCTCCCCAGCAATCTGCCTTCGTCCCCGCGTGATCGAGCTGTGCACCTCGACTTCCCTTTTGGACTTTGGACTGCCACCCTCGATCCTCGACCCCTCGCATGGACACGGACTCTGACGCCTCTCTCTCGCCCTGGATCATCTGCCTGCCCCACGGACTGAATTCCTGCCTTGTTCTTTCTCCTCGTTTCAACATTTGGTAAAACACTACAGCTAAATCACACACAGCCTCTCACACACACACCTTGGATCTAGTCACACTCCATTTCCCCACGTTTAATTTATAGTATTATTAATGGTTATTATATATATTATAATATATATAATAAAATTCATAGAGCTATACCGGCCCCCCTTGTGTCTGTGCCGTCAACTCCCCCCTGCATAAATCTAAGCTACGTAGCTGAACTACATTTTACACAACACCTCTATATTCATGAGGGATGTGTCCGTATCAAAATCTCACCCCACCATATTATCACGGTATTAAAGCCACCGTGTGATATTATTGTTATGTGTCCCAAAATAAAAGTCCGAGTGTGTAAAATGAAGTGGCAGACATGTTTAGGATAAACACGCTTACTGTATTTGAAGACCAACATAATGCTAATCATATTTCTTACTACAAACATGAATTTTTAATAGTGCAGGAACAGTGCACCGGGAAAGTATTCACTTGTCATTATAGCAGGGGTGTCAAACGTACGGCCCAAGGGCCAGGTCAGGCCCGTGAACAGGTTTTATCCGGCCCTCAGGATGAGTTTGCAAAGTATAAAAATTAACCTGAAATTTTTTCATGAAAAACTGCTGTTCTAAATGTGTCCACTGGATGTCGCAATAGCAAGTCTTTGTATCTTTGTAGATGATGCTACATGTGCACAAAATAAACCACATATTGGTACATCAGTCGAGAAAAATTATCATACTACAAAAATAACATTCTGTAATTTGATGTTGATATAATTTATTATCTTGATAGATTGAAAATGAACACTAATGAGTTGACTGATTACATTATCACATCATTTATTTAGAAAATATAAATAACGACAAATAAAGTATATATACTATTAACCACAACAGGTAGTTGTAAAAAAACATTATGATTTGTATAATTTCAGAATGTGCGTTGACCCTGGATCTCAGGAAACAGAGTGGACCGACACCAGCAGATGACATGGCACCCCAAACCATCACTGATGGTGGAAACTTTACACTAGACTTCAGGCAACGTGGATCCTGTGCCTCTCCTGTCTTCCTCCAGACTCTGGGACCTCGATTTCCAAAGGAAATGTAAAATTTGCATGGTTGGGTGATGGTTTGGGGTGCCATGTCATCTGCTGGTGTCGGTCCACTCTGTTTCCTGAGATCCAGGGTCAACTCAGCCGTCTACCAGCAAGTTTTAGAGCACTTCATGCTTCCTGCTGCTGACCTGCTCTATGGAGATGGAGATTTCAAGTTCCAACAGGACTTGGCGCCTGCACACAGCGCAAAATCTACCCGTGCCTGGTTTACGGACCATGGTATTTCTGTTCTAAATTGGCCCGCCAACTCCCCTGACCTTAGCCCCATAGAAAATCTGTGGGGTATTGTGAAAAGGAAGATGCAGAATGCCAGACCCAAAAACGCAGAAGAGTTGAAGGCCACTATCAGAGCAACCTGGGCTCTCATAACACCTGAGCAGTGCCAGAAACTCATCGACTCCATGCCACGCCGCATTAACGCAGTAATTGAGGCAAAAGGAGCTCCAACCAAGTATTGAGTATTGTACATGCTCATATTTTTCATTTTCATACTTTTCAGTTGGCCAACATTTCTAAAAATCCCTTTTTTGTATTAGCCTTAAGTAATATTCTAATTTTGTGACACACGGAATTTTGGATTTTCATTTGTTGCCAAAATTAAATGAAATAAACATTTGAATGCATCAGTCTGTGTGCAATGAATAAATATAATGTACAAGTTACACCTTTTGAATGCAATTACTGAAATAAATCAAGTTTTTCAAAATATTCTAATTTACTGGCTTTTACCTGTATATGTATGTATGTATGTATGTATATAGGTATAAATACATATGTATTCATACCTACATATACTGTACATATGTATATGTAGGTACACATACGTATGTATTTATGTGTATATGTAGGTACAAATACATATGTGTATACATATGTATAGGTATGAATATGTATTGTATGTACAGTATATACTATGTGTATATATATGTATGAATACATACTGTATGTATATACTATGTATATATAGGTATGACTACGCATGTATTTATGTGTATATACAGTATAGGTATGAATACATATATATATATATATATATATATATGTACGTACCGTATACAGTATATAGGTATGAATACGTATGTATATAGAGGTACGAATACGTATGTATATAAATAGTATATGTGTATAAATAGGTAACAATATATATGTATACAGTATATAGGTACGAATACGTATGTGTATATATAGGTACGAATACGTATGTATATACGCATATATAGGTACGAATACATATGTATATACACATAGAGGTACGAATACGTATGTATATATAGGTATGAATATGTATTGTATGTATATACTATGTATATATAGGTATGAATACGTACTGTATGTATATACTATGTGTATATATATATAGGTATGAATACGTACTGTATATATGTGTATATATAGGTACGTATACGTATGTATGTACAGGTACAAATACATATGTATATAGGTACCGTCCAAATACGTATGTATATATAGGTACAAATATGTATGTATATATAGATACATATGTATATAGGTACATATACATATAGGTATATATAGGTACCATACTTCTTTGGTTTAGTTACACGGCTCATTTCATATTATATATTTAAATAAATAGAGCTAAACAACGTCCTGCATCTGTGCCGTCTCCTTCTTCCCTCTAATTCATGACCAATCTAGTAAACTAGGAACATAGATTACTGTTTGAGTCACACTTGACTCTACGCTAGAGCAAGCTCGGACACAGCCCGGACCTACTGTCACTTACTAAATGTGGAACAAGTCCCTCACTAAGAATACTTTCAGTTTCAAGCAAATCTAAAAAAGACAACAGTTGCGTGCCTATGAAGTGACAAAGTACACATGCAGTGTAACAATGATGTAGTCATGTTTACTTTGTCTTTCAACTTTGGACTTTATGAGAAGCAGTGTCCTCCACAGTGGACATGTTTTGTATCCATTTGGAACATGCAGTTTCTCAGAAAAGGTAACAATAGAAGTAAATAATGTAAATACCTCACTAGTTGATGTTCAAATATATTTTCTGGGTGACGGTTTGTCCAGGGTGTACACTGCCTTCCGTCTTACAATTCCATCATGCTGTGTTGAAATGAAGTGTGTTGTCATGGCAGCGGCGACATGAAGGAAGAAGATTGTCTTTGAACAATCTCCTCTTCTTCTTCGCTACCAGACCTGAGACTAGCTTTAATGCTGCAGGCATGCCTGCCACTGCCCTCTGCAGCCCACATCCTGTAATTACACTTCACTACACAATAGGACCATCGCTTTAGTGTATTCCTTCATAATCTGTTCTGATTGATAGTCTGCAATTGCAGAATGTTTAACAGGCTGAATATTACATTGTGTTCATAAATAGGTAGAGAATGTTAAAATGCAGTGATATGAATGCCATTAACTTGTACAACATGTCAAGTACAGAATATCAGAAACATTTATTCAGGTAGAAAAAAATCTGACAATATTGACAGTCAAAGCGTGATCGTAACAATCCACATCTTGTGTTATTAATGTGTGTTTCTAAACATGGAAGTGTAGCTCCTCTCCTCTAAATGCAAGTGCTCCTAAAGCAGGAATACAAATTGTGTAGTCCTACAAAATACAAACCCTGGCAAGACACCAACGCACTGCAGGTCATTTTTTAAATGATCTTTAAAAACCTGGTTATTTCCTTTTTGAGTTGAGCTGTTTCAAAAAGCATAATGTTTAAAAACATGTCATTAAATCAAATTAATTGTCCAGTTGTGGTATTAAAAATAATCTGTCAAGGGTACACTTATTAATGACAAAAAATTATATTTTTCTGCCAATAATTTTGAGTTAACTATAAAGAAAATGCAATTAATCGCGATTAAATATTTTAATCGTTTGACAGCATTCCGTTACTGCTTGTCACAACATGCCACAACTTATGTGGAGTTTCTTGGTCATTTTCTGGGTGTACTTTCACTTCCTGTCTTGCGCTTTTATTTTGTGCTTATCCACTTCCTGTTGTGCCCCTTTCCTACAGCAGCTTTACGCCCGCCTCTGAGCACTTTTACCTTTCATGCCTTCATTCGTTCATACATCCATTCATTCATTTGTTCACACATCCATTAATACATCCGTTCATTCATTTATTGATTCATACATCTGTTCGTTCGTTCATAAAGTCATACATCCATTCCTACATGCGTTCATTCATACATTTACACATCCATTCATACATCTGTTTATTCATTTATACACCCATTCAATCGTTTGTTCATTTGTTCATTCATTCATACATTTATTCATTTATTCATACATTTGTTTGTTCATTAATTCATTTGTGCGTTCATTCATACATTCCTTTATTCACACATTTATTATTTACATTTGTTTATACATTCATTAATTCATACATTAATTTGTTTATTCATTCATTTGTTAATTCATTCATACATTCATTAGTTCATGTATTCATTCGTACATTTGCTCATTCATACATTCATTCAGTCATTCACACATTTGTTCATTCATTCATTCATTCATTCACACATCCATTCATTACCTCAATCATTAATTTGTTAATTCATCTGTTTGTTCATTCGTACACCTGTTCATTTTTACATACAAAGATTTGTTCATTTATTCATCCGTTCCTTCATTTATTCGTTCAGAAATGATTTTGCTCATTCATTCGTTCTTACATTCTTTTGTTCATTCATGCGTTCATTTTCACATTCATGCATGTGTTCATTTATTCCTGTGTTCATTCATTCATTCATACATACATCCTTTGTTTATTCGTTCATACATTTATTCGTTCATTTATACATTTGCTCATCTGTACGCTTGTTCTTTCATGCTCGTTCATTCAAATATTTGTTTGCTCATTCATTCGTTCATTCCTTCACACATTTGTTCATTCATTCATACATCTATTCATTCATTAATTTGTTAATTTATCTGTTTGTTCATTCATACTCCCGTTCATTCATACATCTGTTCATTTTTACATACAAAGATTTGTTCATTTATTCATCCGTTTGTTCATTTATTCGTTCATAAATTATTTTGCTCATTCATTCGTTCTTACATTCTTTTGTTCATTCATGCGTTCATTTTCACATTCATGCATTTGTTTTTTTATTCCTTTGTTCATTCATTCATACATTCCTTTGTTCATTCATTCATTCATACATTCCTTTGTTTATTCATTCATACATTTTATTCGTTCATTTATATTATTTGCTCATCTGTACGCTTGTTCTTTCATGCTCGTTCATTCATATGTTTGTTTGCTCATTCATTTGTTCATTCATTCATATATTTGTTTATACGTTCATTCATTCATCATTTTGAGTTTCTTGGTTATTTTCTGGGTGTAGTTTTACTTCCTGTCTTGCACTCTTATTTTGTGGTTATCCACTTCCTGTTGTTCCCCTTTCCTACAGGAGCTTTACGCCCGCCTCTGAGCACTTTTCCCCCTCACCTGTTTTCTGTGTGTAATGAGCACTATTTAAGTGGAGCTGGGTGTCGGGACATAATTGACTGTTGAGGATTGTTTCCATGCTGAGCTCCATTATGCACGTACTTTGTGGACGCCGTCTGCCCCACATTGCGTGTAAGTCTTTTTGCAGTGTTCCAGCATTTTGTTTTGTCTATTTAATAAATAAATAAATAAATGTTTACGACACAATGCTTGACACTTTTCATACAGTAGTATCTAAATGTTTTTATTTTTTCCTTTTTAAAATGTGTGTTACATGTTAAAATGGGGCCAAGCACTAATTCAATTCATTTCAAGTTTCACAATACAACTTTTTTTAGGTAAAAGCTGCTTAACGGAACCAATCTAAATCTAAATCTAACCTTTCATATATTTTTTCAAATAGAATTCAGTAAACCATTGTCTATCGCTGGTAAGTTAATTTCTGTACAGTAGGACTTTTTATTTTTTTTATTTTTTTTTATTTTTATTCATCTCCTTCATTGATGTGCATTTTTGATCAATAGACAATCAAACTTAAGCAACAAAAGACATATTTACACACCTATGCTTGAGAAGGAACAGGATGAAGAACATCTTATATTTCCTGCCCCCTTCAACATAAGAAGTAATTCATGGATAGTCCAGATTCACAAGCATACACATACAACATTTATTTAATAATACCACCTTAACATTTGACAACCAAACAATTACACAAGGCGAATCAGTAAAGAATCTGGGTATTATCTTCGACCCAACTCTCTCGTTTGAATCACACATTAAGAGTGTTACTAAAACGGCCTTCTTTCATCTCCGTAATATCGCTAAAATTCGTTCTATTTTATCCACTAGCGACGCAGAGATCATTATTCATGCGTTCGTTACGTCTCGTCTCGACTACTGTAACGTATTATTTTCGTGTCTCCCTATGTCTAGCATTAAAAGATTACAGTTGGTACAAAATGCGGCTGCTAGACTTTTGACAAGAACAAGAAAGTTTGATCATATTACGCCTATACTGGCTCACCTGCACTGGCTTCCTGTGCACTTAAGATGTGACTTTAAGGTTTTACTACTTACGTATAAAATACTACACGGTCTAGCTCCGTCCTATCTTGTCGATTGCATTGTACCATATGTCCCGGCAAGAAATCTGCGTTCAAAGAACTCCGGCTTATTAGTGATTCCCAGAGCCCAAAAAAAGTCTGCGGGCTATAGAGCGTTTTCTATTCGGGCTCCAGTACTATGGAATGCCCTCCCGGTAACAATTAGAGATGCTACCTCAGTAGAAGCATTTAAGTCCCATCTTAAAACTCATTTGTATACTCTAGCCTTTAAATAGCCCCCCTGTTAGACCAGTTGATCTGCCGTTTCTTTTCTTTTCTCCTCTGCTCCCCTTTTCCTTGAGGGGGGGGGGGGGGGGGGGGGGGGGGGGGGGGCACAGGTCCGGTGGCCATGGATGAAGTGCTGGCTGTCCAGAGTCGGGACCCGGGGTGGACCGCTCGCCTGTGCATCGGCTGGGAACATCTCTACGCTGCTGACCCGTCTCCGCTCGGGATGGTGTCCTGCTGGCCCCACTATGGACTGGACTCTTACTATTATGTTGGATCCACTATGGACTGGACTCTCACAATATTATGTCAGACCCACTCGACATCCATTGCTTTCGGTCTCCCCTAGAGGGGGGGGGTTACCCACATATGCGGTCTTCTCCAAGGTTTCTCATAGTCATTCACATCGACGTCCCACTGGGGTGAGTTTTTCCTTGCCCGTATGTGGGCTTTGTACCGAGGATGTCGTTGTGGCTTGTGCAGCCCTTTGAGACACTTGTGATTTAGGGCTATATAAATAAAGATTGATTGATTGATTGATACAAACCAAACATATACATCCAAATATAATAAACAAACACAAAAAAACAACAAGTGAAAAAACTTAATGAAATACAAACCGAACAAAAAATAATATACACCTCACAGGATGATTTTTATTTAATTTTATTTGTATGTATTTATTTTTTTTAAATATATTTTTTATTTATTTATTTATTTTAAATTTATTATTTATTTATGTGCTGAAAATTGTAATTTCCCCTCGGGCATTAATCAAGTATTTCTGATTCTGATGATACAAAACAAACCAGACAAAAAATAAATAAAATAATAAGTATAAAGCTAAATGTAAACACTTACGGCTGTCCATATGATCTTATTGTTCTGTCTTTATATTTTTTTTTCAATAGGAATATATTTCTACAATCTTTGATCTCTTTGTAAAGACAATTCCATAGTTGAAGCCCATCACTGATATACACATTTGTTACAAGGCCTAGTGGCCACATGCGTGGACACCACCTTTTAGCTCTTATTTCCAAAATGGTGCACACTACTGAATTGGGGTCTTATGGCCGCTTATGTGGACACTTATACTGCCATCTGGTGGTGGCAGAAGAGTATAACATACAATTGAATTTTGGAGAGAAAAAAGTGTAAAAATAAGAATTAGCATGTCACTAAACATGAAGTACACGTTTGTGTACTTATGGACTAAGTACATCATATCAAAAGATGATTATTAGTTTTTATTCTAATTAGGGTCCAATAAGCCCAAATAGCAAAGAGGAATAATAAAAAGCATGTAAACAAACAGCTTGGGCCTTAATTAAAGTTGTCCTTGAATACTGATGTTGGAAATGACCTTTTTCTTCTACGCTCTTCATTCTCAGAAGTGATGACAAACATTTTTTGTAAATTTGCTGGTAATGTTTTACTTTTAGCCCTTAAACATAACACATACTACATAAGTTATAACTAATCAAATATTTTCAGAGAAAAACATTACAAAAACTTTTTATTACCTTTTTTGAATGACACTTTTTTAAAACTAGGAGAAATGAAGTAAGAGCCACATCTTAGTCCCCTTTACGCTCCTTTATTCCACTGTAGTTATGCTGCCTGCAGCCGAGCCAATCAGAGGCCACGGTACTGATCAGCGCAGCTCTGATTGGATGATACTACTGTAGTATTCATATTTTTGCTTCATTCATGTCACGGCCAGGGCGCGCTCATCTGTGCGCTCTGCTGATTGCGCCTTCAGCTGCAATCAATCACTGACAATCAGCACACCTGAAGCTGATAAATGATCAGGCCTGCACAACCCGCTATCCCGTGCCAGAACGTAGCGATCTGTTCCTGTACAGTAAGCCAAAATTCCCCCGCTCTTTCTCTTGTGTTTTGCCCTCTTCGTGTTTGATTGGTCCCGTGTCCCCCCCTTGTCGTTTCTTGCAGCAAGCCTTCGTTCCCGCGTGACGAGCAGTGTGTCTCGTTTCCCCCCCGTGTTCCCCTCTGGTTGCCTCTTGGATCTGGATCTGGACCTCCCGCCTGGACACGGACCTTTTGGCGCCTCTCTGTCGCCCCCGGACTTCCTGCCTGTCTCCACCACTTGCCTCTCGCTCAACACTCTGGTAACACTCAACAACTAATCCATACACGTTTGGACTTAGTCCCACTCCATTCCCTTGTTTATTTCATATTATTATTTGTTATTTATTCATATAAATAACAACGCTCCTCCTCCTGTACACATAACAATTTATTCATTTTTAATACATGCCTAGTTTAGGCCACAAATATGTTTTCAAAGTAAATCTGCACTAAAACATTCAGTCAACTTGTAAAAAGGATTGAAGTAAAAATACACCAAAGACAGAATTTATTCTCCTAAAACACTTTTTTACAGACATGATTGCTTCTTTGGTTATTTAGCTGTATTGAAAGGAGTGTTTGTGTCCACTTGTCCTACACAGACTACTTTAAAAGAATGATGCAAATGAAGGCATTGGTTCTAGCGACAAGGCTCCATGGCGTGTTTGAGCGCGCCGCCGTGCAGCTCCACCTGCGCCTCGGACCAGGCCAGGACGTCGCCGGTCGTGCGGCCGCCACAGGAAGCCAGGTGGTGGATGTCGGCGGCGCTCAGCACCTCAGACCACATCTGCACGTCCGCCATTTCCCCCACGAAGGACTGGGCGGCGTCAAAGCGACCTCCCAAGGTGTCCTGTGGCCACACGTCCATCCTCACCATCACGCCGTGTGCTCGCCACACCAAACATGCCACTTACCTGCTCCTGTCCCAGGATGAACACGCCTCCAGACTTGATGGCGTGCCAGGGAGCCAGGCCGGTCCCGGACCCCCGCTGGACGCCATCTTGGTAGGCCTGCCAGCCGCCGTCCCGCGTGGACCAGCTGACGCACACGTGATGCCACTTGGCGTCGCCCAGAGACCACGGCAGAGACGTCACCTGCACAGCACAAACTCACAGGTGACCTTTGATCAAATGATGTGGATGGATTCATGTACGCATGTATATATAGGTACAAGTAAGTATGTATATACTATGTATATATAGGTATGAATACGTATGTATATATGTGTATATAGGTACGAATGTGTGTGTGTGTATATATAAGTATGTATGTATAAATATGTATGTGTATATAGGTATACAGTATATAGATACGAATATGTATGTATATACGCATATGTATAGGTATGAATGTGTATGTATATACTATGTGTATATATATATATATAGGCATGAATACATATGTACCTAGATATATAATTCGTACCTATATACTTTATACATACGTATTCATACCTATATATACATATGTATTCATACCTATATTTGTGTATATATATATATAGGTACGAATACGTATGTATGTATATACACATATATAGGTACGAATAAGTATGTATATACATATATAGGTACGAATATGTATGTATATACATATGTATGAATTTGTATTGTATGAATACGTACTGTATGTATATACTATGTGTATATATAGGTATGACTACATATGTGTATATATAGGTACAAATACATATGTGTATATATATATATATGTATATATAGGTACGAATACATATGTATATACAGTATGTGCATATATATAGGTACGAATATATATAAAGTTAAAGTTAAAGTACCAATGATTGTCACACACACACTCTAGGTGTGGCGAGATTATTCTCTGCATTTGACCCATCACCCTTGATCACCCCCTGGGAGGTGAGGGGAGCAGTGGGCAGCAGCGGTTGCTGCGCCCGGGAATCATTTTTGGTGATTTAACCCCCAATTCCAACCCTTGATGCTGAGTGCCAAGCAGGGAGGTAATGGCTCCCATTTTTATAGTCTTTGGTATGACTCGGCCGGGGTTTGAACTCACAACCTACCGATCTCAGGGCGGACACTCTAACCACTAGGCCACTGAGTAGGTCTGAGTAGTATGTGTGTATATATATGTATATATAGGTACGAATACATATGTATATATGTGTATATATATAGGTACGAATATATATGTGTGTGTATATATAGGTACAAATATGTTTGTATATATGTTAATATAGGTACTAATACGTATGTGTATATATAGGTACAAATACGTATGTATATACGTATGTATAGGTATGAGTACATATGTGTGTATATATAGGTACAAATACGTATGTATATGTATATATAGGTACAAATACATATTATATATATATATATATGTATATATAGGTACAAATACATATATACTGTATATAGGTACGAATACATATGTATGTATGTATAGGTACCGCTACGTTTGTATATATAAGTACGAATACATATGTATATATAGGTATGAATACATATGTATACATAGGTGCGAATACGTATGTGTATATACGTACATATAGGTAGAAGTACATATGTGTATATATAGGTACAAGTACGTATGTATGTATATATAGGTACGAATACATATGTATGTATGTATATATATAGGTACGAATACGTATGTATTGTATGTACGTATGTATATACGTATATATACATGCATACAAAAACGTATGTATGTAGAAAATGGATGGATTATTTTTAAAGTATTATATTTACTGCACAAATATGAGGACATTTCCAAAGATGGTATTTCATGATTTCTTCTTGAGAGGTTTAGTCATGGCATTGATGAGTTGTCATGGTTATGATGTCATTGATGAATTAGTCATGGCATTGATGAGTTGTCATGGTTATGATGTCATTGATGAGTTGTCATGGTTATGATGTCAAAATGCTGACTCACCTGGTCATCAATCAGCAGTTCTATGGGGTTCCCCCCCCACTCGATCAGCACCAACTCGTTAGGTTGTCCAGGTGCAGAGTAGGACAACGGCGTTCCCATGGCGACCCCCACGCCATTTTTGATCCAAAGACACAAAGTGAAAGCAAAGATTTCTTGCAAAATAGTTTTCTTCATTTTTCCAAACATGAAGTTTGTCCTCATTGGAAAACTGATCTGGAAATTGTCTCTGCTGCTGGAACCTGATGGAGGAAACACAACACATTCATTTGTTCATTCATACATTCATCCCTTCATACATCCGCTCATACATCAGCTCATACATTCATTCCTGCATACATTCATTCATTTATACATTCATTCATAGATGCATTCATTCATTTGTTCATACATCTGTTCATTCATTCATACATCTGTTAGTTCATTTATTCATTTGTTCATACATCCATTCATTCATTTGTTCATACATCCATTTATACATCCCTTCATTCGTTCATACATCTATTCATACATCCGTTCGTTCGTTCATAAATTTATACTACATGCCTTCATTCATTCATTTATACATGGTAAATGGGTTATACTTGTATAGCCCTTTTCTACCTTCAAGGCACTCAAAGCGCTTTGACACTATTTCTACATTCACCCATTCACACACGCATTCACACACTGATGGCGGGAGCTTCCATGCAAGGCGCTATACATCCATTCATACATGTGTTCATTCATTTATACACCCATTCAATCGTTTGTTCATTCATTCATTCAATAATTTGTTCATTCATTCATACGTTTGTTCATACATTCATAAAAATGTATGAATTCATACATTTGTTTGTTCATTAATTCATTTGTGCATTCATTCATACATTCATTTGTTCATACATTCATTATTTTCATTTTTTTATACATTCGTTAATTCATATATTAATTTGCTTATTTATTTGTTTGTTCATACATTCATAAAAATGTATGAATGAATACATTCATACATATGTTTGTTCATTAATTCATTTGTGCGTTCATTCATACATTCCTTTGTTCATACATTCATTATTTTCATTTGTTTATACATTCATTAATTCACATATTAATTTGCTTATTTATTCGTTTGTTAATTCATTCATACATTCATTAGTTCATGCATTCATCAATTAATTTGTTCATTCATACATGTATTCATTCATTCATACATTCATTCATTCCTTCACAGATTTGTTCATTCATACATCCATTCATTCACGAAATCATTAATTTCTTAATTCTTCTGTTTGTTCGTTCATTCATACATCCGTTCATTCATACACCTGTTCATTTTTACATCGATTCGTTCATCTATTCATCCGTTCATTCATAAATTCCTTTGCTCATTCATTCATTCTTACATTTCTTTGTTCATTCATTCATTCATTCATCCGTTCATTTTCACATTCATACATTTGTTCATTCATACATTCTTTTGTTTATTCATTCATACATTAATTTATTCGTTCATTTATACATTTGCTCATCTGTACGCTTGTTCATTCATGTATTCGTTCATTCATACGTTTGTTTGTTCATTCGTTCATTCATTCATTCATTCATTCATCCGTTCACTTTCACATTCATACATTTGTTCATTCATACATTCCTTTGTTTATTCATTCATACATTAATTTATTCGTTCATTTATACATTTGCTCATCTGTACGCTTGTTCATTCATGTATTTGTTCATTCATACGTTTGTTTGTTCATTCGTTCATTCATTCATTTATTAATTCTATTAATCATCCATCCATTTGTTTGTCATCCATCCTTTCATCCATCAAACCATATATCTGTCTATCCATCCATTTTCTACCGCTTGTCCCTTTCTGGGTCGCGGGGGGTGCTGGAGCCTATCTCAGCTACAATCGGGCGGGAGGCGGTGTACACCCTGGACAAGTCGCCACCTCATCGCAGGGCCAACACAGATAGACAGACAACATTCACACACTAGGGACCATTTAGTGTTGCCAATCAACCTATCCCCAGGTGCATGTCTTTGGAGGTGGGAGGGGCCTATCCCCAGATGTATGTCTTTGGAGGTGGGAGGGGCCTATCCCCAGGTGCATGTCTTTGCTGGTGGGAGGGGCCTATCCCCAGGTGCATGTCTTTGGAGGTGGGAGGAAGCCGGAGTACCCGGAGAGAACCCACGCAGTCAAGGGGAGAACATGCAAACTCCACACAGAAAGACCCTGAGCCCGGGGATCGAACCCAGGACTTTCTTAATGTGAGGCACACACACTAACCCCTGTTCCACAGAAATCCATCCATCCATCATTTATACATCCATCATTTTATCTATCCCTCATACGTTCCATTACCCTTCCATCTATACATCCGTCCTTCCATTCATGGCTTGCGTAGGGTACCTGGCAGGTGAAGTTGTTGAAGCATGGTGTCCAGTTGGTTGTGGTATCCTCCATGTTGTGAAGCTTCACTGGATTCTGTGTGCGCCACGTAAGTGTGACTGTCTGCTTCGTTGCCCTGGTGACCATCATCGGTGTCTTCATTGTCTCCATCGCTGTGCTCGTCCAAGTGTTGTCCAGTGCCATGGTCTCTATGGTCTCCATGGTCTCCATGGTCGCCATGGTCGCCATAGTCTCCATGGTCGCTGTCGTCTGTGCGGCCGTTAGGATCATCGTCATGGTGGAGGTTGTGACCGTCGTCATGGTCGTCATGGTGGAGGTTGTGACGGTTGTCATGGTGGCGCTGGTCGTCGTGGTCATCGTGGTGGAGCAGGTCGCTGAGCGCACCAGTGCGTTGGTGCAGTTGCTCCTCCAGAGCGTGGATCTTTCTCTGCAGAAGTTGTTTCAGAGCGCTGGAATACGTGAGGGATGAGTTCCTCTTCTGCTGAATCATGAGAAACAACAAATGTGTGCAGTTAGCATGCTAGCATTGCGCTGAGAGGAAGATCCTTCATGCTGGCCCTCAACAGACCCGTCTATAGAGAGAGTATGGACAGCTCGGTTTCAGAGTGGTCCTATGAGGGGGTTTTGATCAATCATTTAAGATATTGTCTGGCCATACTCTCTCTGATTGGTCAAAAGCCCCTCATGTGACCACAGAGTGCCATGTTTAGGACCCACTCTGAAACTGAGTTGTCCATACTCTTGCTGCCCACACAACAATGCAATCATAGTCATTTAATTGAATTTCCAATAGTTGTATGGTCCCAGTGGCTTGACAGCTGCCAGTGTCTTGTTGTCAAATCATCCAGGCTTTGTCCTGCTCACCTGTCTGTCAAGGCAGATAAGCATAATCGGCAGGGGGCTGCCCAGCTTGAGGCGGGCGTTAGTTGTCCAATGAGACGTGGTGATCTCTCCCACCGACGAAAGCAACCCTTGGCACCAGCTCTACGTCAATCAAGCGGATGGCTTATAACCAGTAACTGTTGCTACCCGTGTTGTTTCGACACTTTGCAGCAAAGCTGGAGTGTCCTCTCCAGGGTGCTAGCCTGGGCAAGGTAGTATGGAGAATCAGCTGTTGCCCATGCAGCAAAATCCCCCCTCTCCACGCAGCTGATGGATCCAAGGGAAAGGTAAAACCGATACATCCTGGCACCAGCGGCGTCGCAGGAGTTGCCGGAATGACTATGAAGACAAGGTCAGACCGCCTTAGGGACTCCCTTAGCCTTTGGTTATCCAAAACCTCCCCGCAAGGCAGCGGGAGACTCGTGGAGGACAGAGACGTCTCTACCAGTGCAGGTCCATGTTGACTTGCCCACTGCCCACAAGCATAATCAATGCTGATCTTACCCACCTGTCTTCCCTTACCTGATCAGTGATCACATCAGACAGGAACATCAAAGAAGACGTTCAAGTGTTACCTGTATGGTCTCTGGGCTGTTTTGCTCACCTGCAGGTTGTCCAGCCTCTCCTTGAGCACCTGCAGCATCCTCTCCATCTGCTCTGGTGACCGTGAGGCCTCGTGTTTGACATCCTTCTCAGGGTGAGCTCTGTCCGACGGCGGGTCGGGTATGAGGGTACCGTAGTGGTGACCCCAGTTATAGTGGTTGGCGTGATCCGAGGAACGGTCATCGTGAGGCGCCCGCCCGAAGCCCTCGCACATGGCCAGCTTGGCCGTCAGCTCCCTGATGGTCTCCCTTTGGTCCAAGATGGTCTCTTTTTGGCGAACCAGGTTCTCCCTGAGGTGGAGGATGGTATTTTTGGCCTCCTCGCCCGCTCCCAACCAGCCTGCTGGGGGCGGACCTTGATGGGCAGCCCCGCCTGCGCCCGCTGCGGGAAAGCAGGAGGGGTCTGCATCCAACGGGACTGGTGTGCACAGGAAGCGCGGGTGTGCGCTGTAGAAGTCGTGAAAGTCCAAGCCTGGACTGCAGGATGAAGGCCAGAAGAGAAAAGAGAGCAGGAGGAAGGAGGATGAAAGTGGACTCTTCATCTTCTCCATTCTCACTTTGGCCTCAAAGACTCAAGCATCAGGAAAACATCAGGAATTTGAAGTACTAGCATCGCCTTCAAAAGTCATTCCTTCACCCCCCGACACATCTGTAAAATATGATAACAACAAATGTTTTACACAACAATACTGTGTGGTGGATGTAGAAGAGCAGATACAGGAAGTTTGCTTCTTTTATGAATTCATTATGGGTCTACTGAAAATGTGAGGGTCAAAAGTATATAATATATATGTATATAATATATATATATATATACAAAGCGGAGCAGACGAGGGGGCGGGCCTAGAGCATGCTCATATAAGTAAATGTGTCGCAAAATAGAGTGTGGGAGGAGGCAGCCATACAACATTTACATTGGCATACCCTTATAAGTGAGTCTGGCACACAACAGAGTAAGGCTGAAAGCCTTTACATGAGTCCGTAAGTAAGTCCAGCACAAAGCAAACGGGGGGAAGGACCAGGCCTAGAGCATTTACATGGGCATGTCTAAAGATGTTCTTATTCATCCGGGTCGTTGTATTCTCTGACTTTGATTGGTCGGATCTAGTCTAGACTAAGTTTAAGACTATCTAACGTCCTGGGTATGACGTTAAACTACATCCAGGCATGAGATGAGAGGTTGTGTGTGGGGTTAGTGAGTCCCAGCTAACGTCTATAAAATGCACACAAAGAACCGTTTGCACCTTCTCTTGTGACTGCATGGCGGGCGGTCAGCGCCATAAAGCTGAGCGGGTCCCTGGGTAATTGGGGCGCTGACAACCAACAGGACAGACTAAGTTCAACAGCCTAGTAAGGCAATTAGTCTAGGAGAAGGATCTCTGATATAAAATACCCCTCCCAACCCGCGCCAAACCAGCGTGGAAGGTGTAGGCTAATAACCAGCATGAAAAGTACGCCAAGAAGACGGCCCCCAGTCCCCAGCAGTTCCAGAGGGAACAGTGCAGTGGCAGGGAGCAGCTAGAGATCGTTCACTATGGCAGAAACATGCTGAGGCTTTCGTCCAGCAGTGGACTGACAACGGCTGATGATGAAGTCTATGAGCACGGAGGGATGAAGCCTAATTGGATGAGAGGCAAAACATCTTCTAAGACGAACCAAACAGTCCAGTTGCGATTGATTGGATGCCCTCAGAATACATGGGCATGTGAGTAAGTCCAGCAGAAATCGGAGGGGGGAGTGAGTAGGCCTAAAGCATTTACATGGTTATGCCCGTATAAGAAAGTCCGGCACAAAGCAGAGCGGGCCTAGAGCATGCCCACATAGGTATGTCGTGGGGGGAGTCAGGACTAGAGCATTTACTTGGGCATGCCCATATAAGGAAGTTTGTCACAAAACAGAATGCAAAAGGGGGCAGGACTAGAGCGTTTACATGGTTAAGCCCGTATAAGAAAGTCCGGCACAAAGCAAAGCGGGCCTAGAGCATGCCCATATAGGTATGTCGTGGGGGGAGGCAGGACTAGAGCATTTACTTGGGCATGCCCATATAAGGAAGTTTGTCACAAAACAGAATGCAAAAGGGGGCAGGACTAGAGCATTTACATGGTTAAGCCCGTATAAGAAAGTTCGGCACAAAGCAGAGCGGGCCTAGAGCATGCCCATATAGGTATGTCGTGGGGGGAGGCAGGACTACAGCATTTACTTGGGCATGCCCATATAAGGAAGTTTGTCACAAAACAGAATGCAAAAGAGGGCAGGACTAGTGCATTTACATGGGCATGCCCATATAAGGAAGTCAATTCTTCCAAATACATAACCCTTATTGTTTGACGCTTCATCATTTAAAAAAAAAAAAGAAAACAACTTGTCAAAGGCGGACGCTCCCTTTCCCTCTCCCTTATCTCTCCTGCTTGCTTCTGTTTTGGCTTGTCTTAAAGGGGAACATTATCACAATTTCAGAATGGTTAAAACCATTAAAAATCAGTTCCCAGTGGCTTATTATATTTTTCGAAGTTTTTTTCAAAATTTTACCCATTACGCAATATCCCTAAAAAAAGCTTCAAAGTGCCTGATTTTAACCATCGTTATAAACACCCGTCCATTTTCCTGTTACGTCACATAGTGAAGCCAACACAAACAAACATGGCGGAAAGAACAGCAAGCTATAGCGACATTAGCTCGGATTCAGTCTCGGATTTCAGCGGCTTAAGCGATTCAACAGATTACGCATGTATTGAAACGGATGGTTGTAGTGTGGAGGCAGGTAGCGAAAACGAAATTGAAGAAGAAACTGAAGCTATATCGGTTTGAACCGTATGCAAGCGAAACCGACGAAAACGACACGACAGCCAGCGACACGGGAGAAAGCGAGGACGAATTCGGCGATCGCCTTCTAACCAACGATTGGTATGTGTTTGTTTGGCATTAAAGGAAACTAACAACTATGAACTAGGTTTACAGCATATGAAATACATTTGGCAACAACATGCACTTTGAGAGTGCAGACAGCCCAATTTTCATCAATTAATATATTCTGTAGACATACCCTCATCCGCGCTCTTTTCCTGAAAGCTGATCTGTCATGCCCAGGAGTTGATGTCAGCAGGCCAGGGAAGCTAGGGTCGATATTCTTCTCTTGATCATCTTCGGTGGCAAAAGGGACGGTGTGAGCCAAGACATCCAGGGGGTTTAGCTCGCTCGTCTGCGGGAACAAACTGCCGCCATTGCTTGCCGTGCTACCGAGGTCCTTTGTCCCTGAATTGCTCACACACTCCGGCAGATTCAATGGGGGTCTGGCGGCAGATTTCTTTGACTTTATGGTTGGAAATGCATCTGCTTTGAGTGTCGCAGGATATCCACACATTCTTGCCATCTCTGTCGTAGCATAGCTTTCGTCGGTAAAGTGTGCGGAACAAACGTCCAATTTCTTGCCACTTTGGCATCTTTGGGCCACTGGTGCAACTTGAATCCATCCCTGCTCGTGTTGTTACACCCTCCGACAACACACCGACGAGGCATGATGTCTCCAAGGTACGGAAAACAGTCGAAAAAACGGAAAATAACAGAGCTGATTTGACTCGGTGTTTGAGAAAATGGCGGATTGCTTCCCGATGTGACGCCACGTTGTGACGTCATCGCTCCGAGAGCAAATATTAGAAAGGCGTTTAATTCGCCAAAATTCACCCATTTAGAGTTTGGAAATCGGTTAAAAAAATATATGGTCTTTTTCTGCAACATCAAGGTATATATTGACGCTTACATAGGTCTGGTGATAATGTTCCCCTTTAACTTTCTTGTTGCCTCTTTTTGCACTGCTCACAAAATCGAAACAATGGAAATGACCGACGGTTTAAGTCCCTTTTGCTGGTGCTGCTCCCCCAACAAACCACTGCAAAGTACAGGGCACTGCCCACAGGAGACTACACAATTGACAAGATCTCGGGTTTAGGGGAACCTGCCAGCAACGGTCGTTGCTGAGCACATGACGGACTCTTGGGAGAAGAGGAGTGCCGCGTGTGCCTGGCGACCCTTCCAGTCGAGGATGCCAACGATGTCTACCTATTTGGAACCATGGCAACAGGACATCAGCTGACTGGAGTAAGTGTTGCTATCTATGGACAAATTGGAAGATGCTGGCAGCCGTTTAAAGTATCCTAAAGCTGCCACAAAGTGAAGTGGAGAATGCGAGCAGAACTGTGGGCACTCAGACTTTTGTGATTTTGGACAATATTGCAATCTCGCCCGGAAAAGGGTGGAGTGCCATCTCTGGGTTGGGGAGGAGATCTTGCCCCAAGTGAAGGAGTTCAAGTACCTGGGAGTCTTGTTCCCGAGTGAGGGAAGAGTGGATGGTGAGATCGACAGGCGGATCGGTGCGGCGTCTTCAGTAATGCGGACGCTGTATCGATCCGTTGTGGTGAAGAAGGAGCTGAGCCGGAAGGCAAACCTCTCAATTTACCGGTCGATCTACGTTCCCATTGTGGAGAATGCATATATACGTATGTTTAAGAGTTATTTCTTTATTCATAGTCATGTTTAAATCAGCTAGTGTTTTTCCATTTGTACTCTTTTTATTTTTTCATTTTATGTCCGCAAGTAAACTGTGTGTGTTACCTTGAAGACTTGGAATGTAGGAGTTGGAGTACTCCCTTATATCTTATCTGTAGTAGAACAATGAGACTGTAGTCCTTTCTGGAGAGGGTGGGGGCTGTTTGCGAATTTAAGAAGTTGTCTCTTCCTGTTTGAATGTTAGAACAACTTAGGAAGCCGGTATGAATGTATTGGTCTAGGTGGTTCTCCTAAAGCTTTAGTAAAACTTGATAATATTCCTATTATGTCTTGATGGTCCTTCTTACTCTACATATATGTCATCAGAAAGAACTTGGGATTGTCCGCTAACTTAGATCCCCTTGGAGGAAGAACTGGTCCGCCGCAACACCATCCTCACCTATGGTCATGAGCTTTGGGTTATGACTGAAAGGACAAGATCACGGGTACAAGCGGCCCAAATGAGTTTCCTCCGCCGGGTGGCGGGTCTCTCCCTTAGAGATAGGGTGAGAAGCTCTGTCATCCGGGAGGAACTCAAAGTAAAGCCGCTGCTCCTCCACATGGAGAGGAGCCAGATGAGGTGGTTCGGGCATCTGGTCAGGATGCCACCCAAACGCCTCCCTAGGGAGGTGTTTAGGGCACGTCCGACCGGTAGGAGGCCACGGGGAAGACGCAGGACACGTTGGGAAGACTATGTCTCCCGGCTGGCTTGACGCCAACCGTCACACCACCTCCCGCGTGGTGTGACGGGAAACGGAGCAGCACCCCTAGTGGCTGGCAGCTTTGGACTGGATGCCCGCCCCCTTGAGCCATTGTTGCAAGTCTGGAGTTGTATGTTGTAATATGTATTTGTGCTTTGCTATGGACTTTTTTTTACTCATCCTTCCCCGGCGTCTACCTTTTTTGCACCTTTTAGGAAGCGCTGTAAGTGGTGAACCCTCAGCGCTCCTGTTCTGTTACCCTGAACAGTGTTTGTTTATGATTGAACGGGTTTGTTGTGAAAATGACATTTCTTTGTACTTCTGCAATGACAACAAAGAGCATACCATACCATACCATACCATACCATACCATACCATACCATACCATACTGTCAACGTTTAGCACAACTGTCCGACGTTTTAACTACAACAAATCTTGTAAAAGCTGTCTACAGTGTCATACAAGTGTAAAAAGAAGTGAGCCAGTAGTTGAACTGTTAGTAGCAGACAGGTGGCGCTGCACACAGTATAAAAGATGTGTTGACAATGTTGCTATTTACACTGTCGTCATAAAGAAAGATGAATTATTAAACGTGGCATTTTCAAAGGGCACACATGTGACCTATGGATCAGTGTGTGTGTGTGTGTGTGTGTGTGTGTGTGTGTGTGTGTGTGTGTGTGTGTGTGTGTGTGTGTGTGTGTGTGTGTGTGTGCCGCCAACCTCATGCATTTTTAATATACTTTAAAATGTCTACTACATTTCATGATATAGTGGGGACATTTAGTGAAGACTAGTAATGTATTACTTGTAGTGAAAACTAGTAATGTTTTAGTTGTGATGTGTTAGTTGTAGTGAAAGTTAGTGTGTTATTTGTAGTGAAAGTTAGTAGTGTGTTATTTGTAGTGAAGACTAGTAGTGTGTTAGTTGTAATGAAGACTTGTAGTGTATTAGTTGTAGTGAAGACTAGTGTGTTATTTGTAGTGAAGACTAGTAGTGTGTTACTTGTAGTGAAAACTAGTAATGTGTTAGCTATGGTGTGTTAGTTGCAGAGGTGGGTAGTAACGCGCTACATTTACTCCGTTACATCTACTTGAGTAACTTTTGGGATAAATTGTACTTCTAAGAGTAGTTTTAATGCAACTTACTTTTACTTTTACTTGAGTATATTTATAGAGAAGAAACGCTACTTTTACTCCGCTACTTTTATCTACATTCAGCTCGCTACTCGCTACTAATTTTTATCGATCTGTTAATGCACGCTTTGTTTGTTTTGGTCTGTCAGACAGACCTTCAAAGTGCCTGCCTTACTGGTGACGTTTCACTTCGTTCCACCAATCAAATGCAGTCACTAGTGACGTTTGACTCCGTTCCACCAATCAGATGCAGTCACTGGTGACGTTGGACCAATCAAACAGAGCCAGGCGGTCACATGACCTGACTTAAACAAGTTGAAAAACTTATTGGGGTGTTACCATTTAGTGGTCAATTGTACGGAATATGTACTGTACTGTGCAATCTACTAATACAAGTTTCAATCAATCAATCAAAAGTGTGAAGGAAAAAAGACACTTTTTTATTTCAAACGTACATCCCGTCACAAGCCTAAAGACTGACTGCACAGTTCCTGTCTTCACAATAAAAGTGCCGCTCCATCGCGCTTGCGCTTTCAAAATAAGAGTCTCCGAAAGCCAGCGCAAACAAGCTAGCAAGCTACGGAATTTGCCGCCAATGTATTAGCGACTTGTCCAGGGTGTACCCCGCCTTCCGCCCGATTGTAGCTGAGATAGGCTCCAGCGCCCCCCGCGACCCCAAAGGGAATAAGCGGTAGAAAATGGATGGATGGATGGATGTATTTCTTGTAAAGTGTGTGAAAACGAATATGGAAGCTGGACAAATAAGATACCAAAAACCAACCACTTTCATGTGGTATTAGACAGAAAGGAGGAACTTTTTTTCTCCTGCATTTGAAAACGTGGACGTTAAGCACTGCTGTCTGATTACAATCAATGCAAGTCATCAGAATCAGGTAATACACCAACTTATATTCTTGTCTTCATGAAAGAAAGGAATCTATATGTGTTAAACATGCATGTATATTCATTAAAACACCTTTAACATGTAAACAAAAACGGCAAAATAAATAAATATAAATGATATACTGTATATATCAATGTATGTGTATATATGTGTATATATATATATATATATATATATATATATATATATATATATATATATATATATATATATATATATATATATATATATATATATATATATATATATATATATATATGTGTGTATATATATATATATGATATGTGTGTGTATGTTACTCATCAGTTACTCAGTACTTGAGTAGTTTTTTCACAACATACTTTTTACTTTTACTCAAGTAAATATTTGGGTGACTACTCATTACTTTTACTTGAGTAATAAATCTCTAAAGTAACAGTACTCTTACTTGAGTACAATTTCTGGCTACTCTACCCACCTCTGGTTAGTTGTAATGAAAACTAGTAGTGTGTTATTTGTAGTGAAGACTAGTAGTGTGTTAGTTGTAGTGAAAACTAGTAGTGTGTTATTTGTAGTGAATACTAGTAATGTGTTAGTTATAGTGAAGACTAGTAGTGTGTCTTTTAGTGAAGAATAGTAGTGTTAGTTGTAGTGAAGACTAGTAATAAGTTAGTTGTAGTGAAGACTAGTAGTGTGTTAGTTGTAGTGAAGAATAGTAATGTGTGTTAGTTGTAGTGAAGACTAGTAGTGTGTGTGTTAGTTGTAGTGAAGACTAGTAGCGTGTTAGTTGTAGTGAAAACTAGACGTGTGTTATTTGTAGTGAAGACTAGTAGTGTGTTAGTTGTACCAAAGACTAGTAATGTGTTAGTTGTAGTGAAGACTAGTAGTGTGTTTGTTTTAGTGAAGAATAGTAGTGCGTTAGTTATAGTGAAGAATAGAAGTGTGTTAGTTACGGGTGAAGATTAGTAGTGTGTTAGTTGTAGTGAAGACTAGTAATGTGTTAGTTGTAGTGAAGACTAGTAGTGTGTGCTAGTTATAGTGTAGACTAGTAGCTTGTTAGTTGTAGTGAAGACTAGTAGTGTGTTAGTTGTAGTGAAGACTAGTAGCGTGTTAGTTGTAGTGAAAACTAGACGTGTGTTATTTGTAGTGAAGACTAGTAGTGTGTTAGTTGTACCGAAGACTAGTAATGTGTTAGTTGTAGTGAAGACTAGGAGTGTATTTGTTTTAGTGAAGAATAGTAGTGTGTTAGTTATAGTGAAGAATAGTAGTGTGATAGTTACAGTGAAGTATAGTAGTGTATTAGTTGTAGTGAAAACTAGTAGTGTATTATTTGTAGTGAAGACTAGTAATGTGTTAGTTATAGTGAAGACTAGTAGTGTGTTTTTTAGTGAATAATAGTAGTGTTAGTTATAGTGAAGAATAGTAGTGTGTTAGTTACAGTGAAGATTATTAGTGTGTTAGTTGTAGTGAAGAATAGTAGTGTGTTATTTGTAGTGAAGACTAGTAATGTGTTAGTTGTAGTGAAGACTAGTAGTGTGTGCTAGTTATAGTGAAGATTAGTAGTGTGTTAGTTGTAGTGAAGACTAGTAGCGTGTTAGTTGTAGTGAAAACTAGACGTGTATTATTTGTAGTGAAGACTACTAGTGTGTTAGTTGTAGTGAAGACTAGTAGTGTGTTAGTTGTAGTGAAGAC
Organism: Nerophis lumbriciformis; assembly: GCF_033978685.3. Taxonomy (NCBI): domain Eukaryota; kingdom Metazoa; phylum Chordata; class Actinopteri; order Syngnathiformes; family Syngnathidae; genus Nerophis; species Nerophis lumbriciformis. The sequence goes on along the minus strand of NC_084551.2, from coordinate 56,951,085 downwards.
TAGTAGTGTGTTTGTTTCAGTGAAGAATAGTAGTGTGTTAGTTACAGTGAAGAATAGTAGTGTGTTAGTTACGGGTGAAGATTAGTAGTGTTAGTTGTAGTGAAGAATAGTAGTGTGTTATTTGTAGTGAAGACTAGTAATGTGTTAGTTGTAGTGAAGACTAGTAGTGTGTGCTAGTTATAGTGAAGACTAGTAGTGTGTTAGTTGTAGTAAAGACTAGTAGCGTGTTAGTTGTAGTGAAAACTAGACGTGTGTTATTTGCAGTGAAGACTAGTAATAAGTTAGTTGTAGTGAAGACTAGTAGTGTGTTAGTTGTAGTGAAGACTAGTAGTGTGTGTGTTAGTTGTAGTGAAGACTAGTAGTGTGTTAGTTGTAGTGAAGACTAGTAATATGTGTGTGTGTTTGTGAGGATTAAGAGCAGAGACAGATGGTCCAAGAAAAGAAGTCAACACCTCCTCAGCCTCCATTTTATTACAGTCTGCCGCCATTTAATTAACCTAATTACCATCACTTGTTGGCCTAACTTAGCCTTGTGTGTGTGTGTGTGTGTGTGTGTGTGTGTGTGTGTGTGTGTGTGTGTGTGTGTGTGTGTGTGTGTGTGTGTGTGTGTGTGTGTGTGTGTGTGTGTGTGTGTGTGTGTGTGTGTGTGTTAATCCATGACTGCCATATGGCCAAGGTGGATTTTTAAGACGCACAATTAGTGGTAAACACAAGCCTGACAAGTGTGCTTAGGGTTGTGATTAAAAGCTTTCAAAATAAAACGCAAATAAAGAAGAAGAAGAAGAATGTCCACATGCAATTTTTCCGTATGCTTGTTGTCCTTATAATAATAATAATATTAATAATAATTATTATTTTTAGAACAATAATATTTTAGTCATAGGAATAATAATAATTATTACTATAACATTTTCTACCGCTTGTCCTGGTATTAATTATATAATAATGATAATAATATTATTAATAATATAATAAACAGAGTGCAGCTTCGGTCTTTAATGACGTTGCTATCATAAATGTTGCGTGATGATCAAATGTTCAATAATACTCTTTTAAATGTACCGTAATATTTCCCGACAACTTTATTAGAAGTCAAATACTGTAGGATCATTTTTGTATAAAAACATTATGATATCAGACTTTATTCTTGGAAAATTCTGACTTTGTTTCTTGTAACGTTATTTTTGTGAAATTGTGAAAATATTACAAGATAATATACAAACATTCAGTATTATAAAAATAACTGTTTTTCTTATAGAATTATGAAATGATTTCCTCCTAGATATTATTTCTACAATATAAAATACAACTTTATGGTCATAAAATATTGACTCCTTTTCTTATAAAAAAATATGACGTTAGTCTCATAACATTATGACTATTTTTTTCTGATAGAAATGATTTCTATTTCCCATAAAATTATGACCTTTTTTAAAATAAAATTATGACTTTATTTTCATAAAATTATAACTGTTTTTTTAAAATGTGACATGTTGTCACGTAATGCTACAACTTTATTTTTGTGAAATTGTGAAAATATTAAAAAATATCATATTCAGTATAATAAAAATAACAGTTTTTCCTCATTTCTATTGTTTCTCTGATATAAATTGAGACTTTACTATCATACAATTGACTATTTTTCTCATAAAAATTTGAAATCCAGTCTCATAAGTTTCTCATAAAAAAGTATAACCTATTCCTCACAAAATGAAGACAGTTTTTGTAATAGAAAATGATTTCTCTTATAAAAAATATGACTTTATCCTCATAAAAATGATGACTTTAGTCTTGTAAAATGATGGCAGTTCTTCTAATCGTAACTATTCCTCTAATAAAAAATAGAACTTCATGCTCATAAATAATGATTGCTTTTCTCATAAAATTCTGACAGTTTTTCCCAAACAATTGTGTCATGATTCTCATAAAATCATGACAGTTCTCCTAAAAAAAATTCAACACACAACAGTCATAAAAATGTGGAATTTTTTTTAGGAAAATTGTCATGATTTTATGAGAATAATGTCACAATTTTATGGGAAAAAACTGTCACAGTCTAATGAATGTAAAATGGTAACTTTTTAACAAGATATTAAAATGTTAATTCTGTCTAATTGTGAGTATTTTCCTCATGATTTTACAGGTGGAATATTTCCACTTTATTCATAGTTTTTTTTCAAAAAAAATTAAAATTTTTATGACTGTTTTTCCTCATGATATCTCACCTTTCTTCTCGTAAAATTACATATATATATATATATATATATATATATAGATATATATATATATATATATATGTATATATATATATATGTATATATATATATATATATATATATATATATATATATATATGTATATCTCCTCTCTGAGCTGCCACCTTAACGTGGTAGAGGAGTTTGCGTGTCCCAATGATCCTAGGAGCTATGTTGTCCGGGGGCTTTATGCCCCCTGGTAGGGTCTCCCAAGACAAACTGGTCCTAGGTGAGGGATCAGACAAAGAACAGCTCGAAGACCTCCATGAAAAATACAAACCAAGGACCCAGATTTCCCTCGCCCGGACGCGGGTCACCAGGGCCCCCCTCTGGAGCCAGGCCCGGGGGTGGGGCTCGATGGCAAGCGCCTGGTGGCCGGGCCTGTCCCCATGGGGCCCGGCCGGGCACAGCCCGAAGAGGCAACGTGGGTCCCCCCTCCAATGGGCTCACCACCCATAGCAGGGGTCATAGAGGTCGGGTGCGATGTGAGCTGGGCGGCAGCCGAAGGCAGGGCACTTGGCGGTCCGATCCTCGGCTACAGAAGCTAGCTCTTGGGACGTGGAACGTCACCTCGCTGGGGGGGAAGGAGCCTGAGCTAGTGCGCGAGGTGGAGAAGTTCCGGCTAGATATAGTCGGACTCACTTCGACGCACAGCAAGGGCTCTGGAACCAGTTCTCTCGAGAGGGGCTGGACTCTCTTCCACTCTGGCGTTGCCGGCAGTGAGAGGCGACGGGCTGGGGTGGCAATTCTTGTTTCCCCCCGGCTCAGAGCCTGTACGTTGGAGTTCAACCCGGTGGACGAGAGGGTAGCTTCCCTCCGCCTTCGGGTGGGGGAACGGGTCCTGACTGTGGTTTGCGCTTACGCGCCAAACCGCAGCTCAGAGTACCCACCCTTTTTGGATTCACTCGAGGGAGTACTTGAGAGTGCTCCCCCGGGTGATTCCCTCGTTCTACTGGGGGACTTCAATGCTCATGTTGGCAACGACAGTGAAACCTGGAGAGGCGTGATTGGGAAGAATGGCCGCCCGGATCTGAACCCGAGCGGTGTTTTGTTATTGGACTTTTGTGCCCGTCACAGATTGTCCATAACGAACACCATGTTCAAACATAAGGGTGTCCATATGTGCACTTGGCACCAGGACACCCTAGGCCGCAGTTCCATGATCGACTTTGTAGTTGTGTCATCGGATTTGCGGCCTCATGTTTTGGACACTCGGGTGAAGAGAGGGGCGGAGCTTTCTACCGATCACCACCTGGTGGTGAGTTGGCTGCGAAGGTGGGGGAGGATGCCGGACAGACCTGGCAGGCCCAAACGCATTGTGAGGGTTTGC